>NC_047044.1:28095177-28397682 GCF_011762595.2 Tursiops truncatus | reverse complement strand
TGTTTGTTTCCCTCATAAGTTGTAATTTGCTATATTTTTACAGGGTGCTTACTTGTTTATTGTCTGCATGGAAGCTTACTGGTAAACCTAGTTTCTGTTTTTACACCATTGTACATCCAGGGTCTAACTAAAGCCTGCTCGCTAGTTGTTGAATGAATACATTATAGGTTAAACATAAGCTTATAATGTGGAGTGAATAACATTAAATAATTAGTATTTATATATAATGTTAAGGCAACCTCTGACATGTCAATTTATCATATCTCCACTTGCGACGTCTCATTTTTCCAACATTTCTTATCATAAACAAGCTCCCCTTACAATAGTTACCAAAACTCATAGTTGTATAATCTCACCATGACAGTGAAGTCCAATTGACCTTGACATCACACTAAACCAGTCATCACTGGGTCAGAGTAATGAGAGGTGACGAGAAAATGAGGAAGGATGATTTATACACTGGAGGAACTTTTGATTGCATAAATACAGGATAAGACCTATTGAATTCATATGGATATAAGCCCATTAAAACATTTTACATATTGAAGAAAAGGACCAGTTGAAACAGATCAGGACACTGTGGGGCCTTCCCAGGGGAAGACCACCTTCCCCCCTGCCTTGTCCCCCACCTTTGTTTATAGAAAACTAGCTTCCTAGGCCTTCTCCGAGTTTCAAAGAGCACATTTAATCAGAGAGGTGAGAAAATACAGAAACAAAGAAAAGCAGTCAAACAAGACAAAATAATAATAGTTTAGCCATAAAACAAAGTCAAGGACCTTTGATTCCTCCTCAAGGGCTATAGATAATATCCTGAGCCATATCTTTGAGTTGTTTTGCAGATACTAAAACCCCCACCAGGTGGAAGAAGTTAACTGCATGCTCACCACCAGCATGTAGACCCCAGACTGGTAGGAACCAGAAGGTTGATGATTGAGATTCCTGAAACATCACCCTGTTACCTCCCCATCAACCAATCAGAGAATTATGCATGAGTTGATCATACTCCCTGTGATCCTTTCCTTCCCACTTTCTTTAAAAATCCTTCCCTGAAAGCCATCAGGGAGCTTTGAGTCTTTTGAGCATGAGCTGCCTATTCTCCTTGCTTGACCCTGAAATAAATGCTGTACTTTCCTTCACCACAACCTGGTGTCAGTAGATTAGCTTCTTTGCTGTGCATCAAGCAAGTAGGCCCAAGTTTGGTTCAATAACACAGTGGGGCATCCAAGGAAACTATTTTCAGGACAAAGATATTTTGTTTTCTTAAGAAAAGAAATGGATTGGCATAAGATAAAATTTCAACATAAGCTGCAAGCACCAAAAGAAGTGATGCCTTCACTGATCGAAGTTGGACTTGCACCCACTGTCCAGGAACCATTTATATTGTAAGTCCCAGGCCTTCTTATTTGATTTAATGTTTTCAAACACTTAGAGGACATTGGGAATATTGAATCTCAGTTCTGAGGGGGAAAAGAAAATAAATTAATTATCATTAATTAATTGATTCAGACTGTATACTCTCCATGTGCATGGTGCTCTGTAAAGACCTGATTGCTCAACCCTGTCTTGTTATTAGCAAAAATCCATAGTCCTGAGCCAAGGACCACAGGTGTTGTAAAGACTAAGAAAAAGATCTGAAAACAGCTTGCTGCTTTGTGTCTGAGTGTTTGTGCTGATAAGGACATCATGCAATAAATCTTCAAGAGAATTAAGTTGTGTCCAACCTAAAATCCAGCATTCCTGACAGATCTTCTGCTCTTGCTTTTGCTATACTTTCCTAATGGATCTGGTGTCTGCTAGGTGCATCTCGCTGTTCTCTTCTCTCCATATACTTACATCTTCAAATTTTTTTTTAATCTATAGTCCACTCCTCTGAACGTCACTCTCATCTGTACAACTGCCCATTCAACGTTCCTCCCTGGAAACATCAAAATTAACATCTGTAAAATGAACTCTGAGTTTCAACATCCCCCAAACTTTACCCTCCTCAAGTGTTTTCTACCTTAGTAAATAACACAAACCTAAGTGACATTCTTGCTCTGTGCTTTCTCTCTCCATATTCAGTCTGCTACCAAATCATATAAGCTCTATCTTCATGTTGTATTAAAAAATACTCCCCGTTCTTCACTATACATGGTGCAAGCCACCATCATGTCTCCTCTGCACACTGGAATAGCCTCCTAATGGTTTCCCAATTCTACTTCACATCATTTATCATGCATTTGCCACATGATAGCCATAATTATCCTTTAAAACATGAATCATGTAAAGACACTCTGTTATTCACCATAGCTTTTCACCATAGCTATTCACCATAGCTCTGTTATTCACCATAACTTTCTGTTTCATTCAAAACTCAGTCCAAAGATCTGACCCTGACCTACAAAACTCTACACGATGTAACTCTCTGGGTGCCAACCACATCAGCTTCCTGATATTCTTCAAACACACCAAACATGCCCTCCCTCCCTCACCACTCCCAGAATTGTGTTGTTCCCTCTACCTGGAGAGTTTTTTTCCGTATAGTCCCATGGACAGTTCCACCACGTAATTTCCCTAGTCTCCTCTTCAGAGACACAATTTCTTTCCAAGTCATAAAAAATGAAAAGAAAAATCACCCCTCCCTTTTGCTCTATCTCTGCTTTATTGTTTTCTATCTAACCTTATAATAGTACGCAATGCTGATACTATGCAATGCTATATATTATTGACTATCCATCACTCTGTAGTATATGTTTCATAAGGAAAGGAATTTTTTGTTCACCTCACTATCCCCAGCACCTGGAATAATATCGGGAACATACTAGAAATTCAGAAAATATTTGTTGAATAAATACATTACTCCAGAAATGCACCCTAAATCTGGTTATCTCAGGATTACCAGATGGCTTTTATACCAACTAAATGGAGATTCCTGGGGAAATCCTCAGGCCACCACATAATTTTGAGAAGATCATGCTTCTGGAATTTTATTCCAGCTCTGGCTTGTTATTTGCTCCCTACTTGCTACTCTAATATGCTATGTGACTAAGTGTGGACACTAAGTAACCAATTACCTGCCTTTATGATTTTTACCCTCTATAACCTTATAATAAAGAAGAAGGCAAGGCAAACATTCATTAGATACAACATGGTACTATAGAATTAGATAACAATTAATAAGACCTTCCAATATATATTTTAAAATTTCTTAAGTGCTTTCTCACTTACTTCCTATTATTCAATTGTCTTTAATATATTTCTAGGTCAACTTAATAGTTCCTGTTTTCCTTTTATGAGGATAGTACCAGCTTCTGATGGTACCGACTTCTGGGTAAAAATGCAACTCTATCCATTTTATTAACTTCAACTTAAAAATGCAGACTTTAATTGCTACACAAAGAATGTGCCATATTTTCACCAGAGCTGCTGCATTGCTTGACTACTAAGCAAACTGCACTTGAAGCTACAACTAAATAATCTATGCTGAAATTCTGGTTCGCATTGTGGCAATGGTAACATTTCATGATGTTTTGTTTTGCCCACCAGCTGAGTAGGGTAGTCTTGGGGAGAATTTTTAAGCTAATTAGGCCTGCATATTTCTATGATATCTGCAAACTTACACAACTAATTTTGCCTTCAGATTGTCCTAATTTCTCTCTAACATTCCCAACAGTCCTTTATTTAAGGAATGAATACAGGCTTTTTTCTGATGCAAATTGTCTTCAGACTGTGCCTATACAATGAAATAGAATAGATGTTTGAGATATTTATATAGATTGTTCAAGTTTAGGGCACATTTGTATGATTTGTTTTCGTGTAACATATATGTTACACACATATCTCACATATATGTTATTGATATGTATGTGTGTAACAAAATTTATTAATTCGTCAATTCAATAAATACTTATGAGCACCTATATTACAGGCATTGTTATAGTCCTAAGGGTAGTGTGACAAAGAAAACAGACAAAAATACTTTTGGAACTTATTTTCCATGAAGCAGGGATGTAGATAAGACACAGACAAATAACTAAAATATAAAGTAATTAGATGGTGATAACTGTCAAGGAGGAAATGTGGAGCAGGAAAAAGTAATATAAAACATAGGCATAGTGTAATTTTAGGAAGAATGACCAGAGCATGTTTCACAGAGGTGTACTTTGGTAAAACAAGAGTGAGGTGAGGGCTCTGTTCAGATATCTGGGGGAAAGTACTCTAGGCAGAGGAAATAGTTATTGCCAAGGACCAAAAGTGGGTGCCTGGGGCTTCAAGGGGCAGCATGGAGTTAGTGAGACTGGAGCAGATTGAGACAAAAGAAGAGGAGGTCGGAGAGCTTGGGGGAGGGTGCTGCAAATGAAGGTCATCTAGGTTGCTGTTAGGACTTTGATTTTTGTTTTAAGTGGAATGGGAAATCATTGGAAAGTTTCTAGCAAAGAAGTGATGCGCTCTGGCTTACATTTTAAGAGAATTGCTTTGGCAGCTGTGTCGAATAGACCACAGAATAGGGCAAGGGTAGAAGCAAGGACAGCAGGTAGGTTCTTGTCTAATCCAGATGCAAGGTGAGGATAGTTTTGATGGCAACCCTGGAGTCTATAACGGGTCAAATTATGCAAGTAGAGTCAAATGTGGTGATAGACCATATGTGCATTTGAGGGTAAGAAAGGGGTCAAGGATTATATGAAAGTTGTTGATCTGAGCAACAAAATAGATAACATTTTGTTAAGTTAAATGAGAGAAAGTTGAAGGACAAGAAAGAGTGAATGGTATTAATATCATTGGTTCAGGGTAGATCGTGTTAAATTTGAGATGTGTTTTTGACATCCAAGTGGAGATGTCAAGTAGGCTGTTGAGTATATGAGTTTGGAGCTCAGGGGTAAAGTTTGTATTGAAAAAATAAATGTTCAAGATCTAAATGGCATTAAAAGTCATCAGAGTGGATGAGATCACCAAGGCAGTGAATGTAGATTGGGAAGGAAAGAAGTCCATGTCCTAATCCCAAGGACACTACAGCTTTAAGAGGGCAGGGAGGGCTTCCCTGGTGGCACAGTGGTTGAGTCCGCCTGCCGATGCAGGGGACACGGGTTCGTGCCCTGGTCCGGGAGGATCCCACATGCCGCGGAGCGGCTGGGCTCATAAGCCTTGGCCGCTGAGCCTGCGCGTCCGGAGCCTGTGCTCCGCAACGGGAGAGGCCACAACAGTGAGAGGCCTGCATACCGCAAAAAAAAAAAAAAAAAAAAGAGGGCAGGGAGATGATGAAGAATAATGTCTATAAAGGTAGAAACTGGAGCAAATGTGTTTTCTGGCAGAGTTATCAGTGTGTCATAGTTCTGGATAGGTGAACTGAGACCATTGAATCTAGCAACACAATTTGTCTTCTACATAAAAAATGTTATTTATCCAGATGACTCCACATGCTGGTATAAAAATGAATCTTCAAAAATACCATGATAAGAGCAATGTAATTATTCATGTAATTCTTTATTTCATCTACTGCTGCCTCAAATTCACCTAGACTGGACCCTGAGCAGAGAGGCTGGTAGATTAACATTGGCATCTGAGAATTTCATACAAATCACCACCTTTAAAATAAACTACTGATATATGTAGAACATTTAATGTTTACAGTGGCTTACAAGTGCATTATTGAATGTGTAACATTCAACATATGGGAATGGTAAATATTATTATTATTAATGTCATTTTACAGATGTGGAACATGAGCCTCTAAAGGAGGCAGTTTCACTTTGCATGTGTTGAAAATGGAATTTAAATACTGTCATTTGGCTCCGCAAGCCAATTTTTTCCTCTTATACCATTTTTTTGCAGAAGGATGAGTCCATTGACTCAAAAAAGTAGAATATGTATGTGTATGTGTGAATACGGGCATTTATTAGTCTGTATATATATTTATGTATATAGTGTGTATATGTGTATATATTCATGTGTAGTTGTGTCATCGTTTATCTGCTTTTCTATTGCTCTGCTCACATTCCTTTAATCATTTTCCCCACAGCCATCAGCAAGCAAGCATTTGGGAAAGAGACAGGGATTGCAACCTCTGCTGTAGCAAATAGAGCAAGTGCTTTGGAACTAAGGGTTAAAACTTCAGCTGTCAAAATTTCTACCTGCATGATCTTGGTCTAGTCACTTGTCATTTCCAGCCTCAATTTCTTTATCTGTATAATGTAGATTGTCATATCTACCTAAGATTTTAAACAATCAAAACTCTGTAAGGGCGGAGAGGGATAAATTGGGAGACTGGGATTGACATATACACACTAATATATCTAAAATAGATAATTAATAATGACCTCTGTATAGCACAGGGAACTCTACTCAATACTCTCTAATGGCCTATATGGGAAAAGAATCTAAAAAAGAGTGGATATATGTATGTGTGTAACTGATTCACTTTGCTGTACACCTGAAATTAGCACAGCATTGTAAATCAACTATACTCCAATAGGAATTTTAAAAAGTACCACAAAAATAAACCACACACAATGTGTAAATTTGTCCACTTAACTCTTCTAAGGCTAGTCTGGTTACCATTAGTACGTGCTTCCATACACTCCTTAGCATTTATCACACGCTTTTGTAACTATGAGCTTCCTGAGTTAGCATTTCGAAGACAGTAACTTTGCTGTTTTTTTTCTATTTTCTCCCAAGAATATGGTGAAATGATGCCTATACAATGAAAGAATAAAGCCCATGACATATGTTAAGTGTACAATAAATAATAATATTATTAATGCCATTATTATATTATCCAGCTCCACAAAAAGCAAACCCATAATTTTGGTCCCAATGGCAAGAAAGTTGATTAACAAAACTGCATTACCAGAACAAGCTTTGCATCCAATCTGTACTTTTACTTACCATATGCCCATGTTAACTAATGATCTCCCAAAGTTAATTTAGCAATGCTACTAGAAAAAAAAATCGCTTTTAAGCTAATCCTACAGGTTGGCAAAACTCAAATTAAAGGTATTCGACTTCAGCTGATGTTTATCAGCTGGATAAGATATTCACTTATCCTTAATGTAAATCTCATGACTTCCAAGCTTCCAGGGCCACCTTTTCTTTTAATGTCTAATGAATCTGCACATTAGGTGATCTTAAAGTAGAGCTGAGTACATGGTAACTGCTAAACCAATGCTTGTTAAGAGAATTACAGAATCAATGAATAAATACACGTGACAGCAATAATTATTAGCAAAAACAAAAGATTAAAAAATACAAATATTTTTCTAGGTTATCAAATTCCAGAAAAATGACATCCCTGCTTTTTTTTTCCTACGAAGATCATAATCTTTTTTTTATGCTGTGCATGCATGCTGTGAAATATTTTTCTCTTATTAATTTCCTTTTTACACCAAGTTTTTAGACAGCTGAAAATTATGAGTTTACAGAACAAGATGTACTTTCAGTTCTTAGTTTATGGCCGAGTACTATGGCATGCACTATTATGAAAACAATTCTAAACTGTGTTTTATTATATTATATTGTGCAATTTATATTCTGAAGATACTATCAACGCCAGAGAACAGACAAATTTAATAAAAGACACAGTGTTCCTATTGTCATAATCGTTATTAAAATGAAACTGTTCCCAGAAGGCATTTACAGTATCTTTTCAAAGACATTCTGCATACTTTGATGCATCAATTGGGGCTTCTAGATATGAATGGCAGCATCATAGATCTTAGAAATATACTGTAGTAAGCTGGAAAGGGAGTGCCTTATAATTATCCAGGCTGGCTCCTTCATTTTACAGGAGAGGACATGGAGGCCGAGAGAGAACAATTGATGCAACCTAATTCATGTCTAAGTTGTGACTAGACCTGAGGTGTCATGACTCCTATCCAAGGATTCCTTCTACTTCTATTGTCATTAATGGTAACAATCTTGTAGGGGATAAGTAACTTAATTATTATCTACTATTATTTTGATTATTTATCTCTTTATGTATTTTTTGTATGTCTCTTGATAGAATATAAGTTTCGTGAGAGCAGGAAATGTTCTCATTTGGGATACTGCAGGATTCCCTATGCTTAGAGCATTCTAACACATAGAATTCATTCAATAAATATTTGTTAATAAATAAATAAAAATTTAATAGATATAATAGGTGCTACAAACATTTATTAAAAATGAGGACTGACCTCTAAGAAGTACGGTCTAGAACTACACACACACACACACACACACACACACACACACACAAACACATATATACAACATAAAGCAGAATATACTAAATGGCATAAAGAAGTTGTAAGATAATTAAAACAGCCATGTGACTCTTGCAGCAAGGAGTATACAAAAATTTCTAAGTAGCGATGAAGCTTAGGTAAAGTTACAAACTAAGATAATCATACAGGATATACCAGAGTTCTGTGACACCCTCAGCTCTGCTGGTTAGCTCTGGGTGCTGGAAGGTAAGGATTCACAGAGTTGATGTAGGGAAACTGAGCCTTAGGATGCTTGTAGGGTGAGTAGAAGCCAATATAAATGGTAAGAATATTTGGGAGACTAACAGGTTGCAGCCTGAGAATGGTTAAAAGATATTTGAGAAATAAACCAACATTTTTTAAAGATGTGGAGTAAAAATGGTAGACAAATGTTAAATAAGAGACTATTGATAGTAAGAGATTGGTTGTGATACATGGTCATGACTTGTGAAGAGATGGTGCAAAGAAAGAAAGGGAAGGAGGGAGGGAGGGAGGAAGGAAAACAGTTTCTAATTTTAGCTACATGATTTCCTAGTTATCTGACCTTGAACAAATTCCTTTCTGTCTGTCTCTAAAACTCATTGTCTCACTGTAAAGCAAGGAAAATAATACTTTTCTTATAAGATGGTTTGACAACTAAAGGAGATGATGCAAGTAAAGCTCTTAACACTATATGGAACCCAGATAGTGCTCAAAAATGTGTAGCTATAAATATTAATTATTATATATTTTTGCAATAATGATAGCAGTAAAGACACTCTATGAGATAAATTAAATAAAAAAAAAATTGAGACATAGTCCTTGATTACAAGAAACCTATGGTTTAGTGCCACCAGAATCCTGGTGGTTTTAAATCTTGGAAAAAATTGGGTAGAAGATTAACTAATTAGAGAACTTAAATATTAACCCAGCTTGCAAGTAATTGACAGCAAAATACAAGATTACAAATGAATAGAAGTAAAATATTTTGACATAAAAAGAGATAAACAAATATATAGCAATATTCAAAATGTAAATTAAGACTTTTTTTAATTTATTGATAATGGTAAAATGGAAATGGTAAAAACACAAAATGTATTGTACATTAGATGTCATAACTCACTTGATTATGGAAGAACACATTCTTCATTAAAAATAAGTCATGTGCATTATCTGTCCACTGATGTGCAATGTCATTTAAGACATTCCATCATTCTCTGCTTGAGCACTCTTCTATAATCTGATGAGGTGTCCAGGGAAGAGACAATGATAGCCAAGGCATTAAAATGTAATCAAGATATGCAAATTTATATCTAAATGTGATTTGCTGGGAAAAAGAAAGTAATCTAGGCATGGTCAAATAAACAATGTGTAATATGGATAATTAATCACCAAATTAGCAGCTACGGTCCCCTGAGGAAATTATGCAAATTGAAAAGGCCCCCATCCACTGACACAATTAGACCACTTAATGGCAAACTCTCAACAAAATAACCCTGGGGAACATCACAAAACAAACAGCCTAATCAACCTTAGTGTCCCAAACTCCATTGCAATGTTTAGGATTATTTAATATTGTTTCTTCCTGGTTTGAACTTATTCAGAAGGATTCCATCAAATTTTGCTAGAAAATATTCTAAGATTCCACACTATGGATAGTCTATTATGTAGTTCCCTCAAAGTCTAGTTTTCCTCTGTCAATCAACTATCTTATTAAAATCTGAAATCATGCAAATGATAAGGATTCCTGAATGAGCAAAGGCCAATTACATGTCTCCTATCAGTAACAGCAAAATCAAGGAAATATTGATGTACTATGAAAATGTATGTCCTCTGTGGCCTGATGTCACCTGCTTATTATACCAGCAACAAAGGATCTCTACACTTCCTTGATAATAAATGTTGTCACCTCAGGTAAGAGTATTTTGTCTTTAAGAATGTTAGGGTGCTGTCCCATACCTGCCCCTAAAGCATGTACGTAATCATACCTCTGTTCCCTTTACTCCACTTACACAAAAATAGGTGACAAAGTGACTCCTGCAGAACCCTTTGAAATCAGGCCTAAGAGGACACATGAGACTCTGCTGCTAAGTCCCCCCCCAAATGTGACTCCACCTCTAGAAAGATCACAAAGCTGCCTGGATAGAAATAAAAGACACTCCCTGCCCCCAGAAAGGATTGATTGGTTGATTGATTTTATTCATTTTATTTTTGGCCACGTTGGGTCTTCGTTGCTGCGCATAGGCTTTCTCTAGTTGTGGCGAGCAGGTGCTACTCTTCATTGTAGTGCGGGCTTCTCATTGCGGTGGCTTTTCTTGCTGTAGAGCATGGGTTCTAGGCTGCGGGCTTCAGCAGTTGTGGCTCACAGGCTCAGTAGTTGTGGCGCATGGCCTTAGTTGCTCCATGGCATATGGGATCTTCCCAGACCAGGGATCGAACCCATGTCCCCTGCGTTGGCAGATGGATTCTTAACCACCGCACCACTAGGGAAACCCCCAGAAAAGGGTTTATTAGGTATTTTGTTATTATAGTTTTGCTGCTGAAAAGACTAGTCACAGAGAAGAAATTATAATACCACTATGATTGCTGATGGACTAGTTGTACCTATCATTTATAGATACTATTTATATTGCTTGGCTATATGGTTAGTACTGCCACTTAGCTCATTTATTCCTCCAAACACCCTAACGTGCCCAAGGTCAAAAAACTAAGGATTAGCAAACCAGGGCTACAGATTCTAGTCTCTTAACTCTCCAAACGGCGTGCTAAATACCATGCTTACTGCTATGTCAGGTGATATACATCCAAAATCCCGAAGTCAGGAAATAGCCAAAATGGGAATAAAATGAAGCAGTACTGTCCACTCTACTCAGACTCAGTTTTTCCATGTTCAGAAAACCATACCTGATGTGACAGCAGATGCTACTTACGCTGTCAATGTCCAATCCCTCAGGCTGTCTGGAAGGACTGATCCCCACCCCCGACTGCCCAAGAAGGCAATGAATCCCCTGACCCTGGGAAGTGGGAATTATAACCTTGACATATATTTTTGCTTCTTTAATTCTCATTCTCTATCATATCCCCAAACTTAAGAGTCCTGTAAAAGTCAGATGGCGGCTAGGATCTTCTTCCCTGCAAGACTTATCCAAGAAGTCATAGACAAACATCATAAATTAGAGCAATGACACACCCCTTCTACCTTCATTAACAAATGTAAAAGCCTGCATCTAGAACCACAGTCACCTAGTATTTTTAGCAGTGAAAGTATTATTATAAATCATCTAATCTAGTGATTTTTAAACAATGCTCTGTAGATCATGAGGGATTCCGAAGTGTACCTTAGGGGCTAACTATGGGGTGAGTGGGAGAGAGCAGGAGTCTGGGTCCCCCACCAACCTTCAACAACGTGTGCTTCCCTTACAGACTAGGTAATTGTGCATGATATCCTTTGAAGAAAGGGCTTCACAGCTCAAAATATTTTATTAATGCCCTCCCTCCCTAGTCCAACATTCTCACTTTATCTGAGAATCACTCTGTGCAAGCCAACTCCCTAAGGCCACACCTGAGTGACCAGTGTTCCAGCACTCTGTCAATGCCTGTTGCCACGTTGGTATTAAATCTTGTCTATGATTCAGCAGTGCCTGTGACTCTTTCTATACAAATGCTAAATATACTAATTTTTATCTTTGAGTTTCAGAGTCAGTCTGGATCAAACATTGATTTGACTAGTGAATCTGATGACCAAGTTCTTTCTTTCACAGTCCAGAAATTCTATGGAGACATTGTCTCTTCTGATTCTGTGCTTTTATACCAACATGATGATTGACATAGCACACTTCCAATTCATAGCCCCCCATCACTTTCCAATAATGAACTAGGAGTCTTCTGGCTGTTCAAACTACTCTAGTCTTATTACTCAATCACTCTGACCACTGGCTCCATTGCCTGCCTATGGTCTCACTCTAGTCTTTTGGATCTCATCTATATATCTGGTTTCTCCAGCTTTTGAATCTCAATTCTTACTCAAGAACTTTGGCTGGGAATACCAGAGTCCTAGTTTTACCCCTTACCAGCTGTATAAACTTGGACTAGCATTGTTTGACATACACTAGATTAGATAGTTTCTAATCGTTGTCCCACTGTTAAAATATTAGTTTTCAAAAATTCTTCGGCTCCTGATTTTATGGTTGGTGAAATTAAGATAATATCTGCTCCACCTTTCTTTAGAGTTGCTGTAAATATGTATGAATATATTTATATATTTTATATGTATATATATAAATATATATGAATATATATGATATATATGAATGTTCTTTGTAAACTGTATTTTATACCAAAAAAAAATGTATTGTGATTCCCAGACCTCATCTTAATTCTATCATCCCTATATGATAATATAAAGCTGCAAGTAACACCTGGCTATCAGAGTTGCATTACTCAGATGTTTCTTTTAAATCTTCATAAACTTCATAACCTTGAATTTTCTGTACACTAAGATATGAAATCCCTGGGCTTTGTGACATTTCTTTGATCTGGGAGAAGAAAATAACACAGAAATCCTATCTAAGGAAAGAGTCAGAAACATCAAAGCAGATAAGTACAGTATGAGAAGAAATGTTCATACTGCAAACATGTTGACTGAAAATCTGTATTGTCACAAAGTAGTGATAGTGACCATATTCTTTCAGAACAAAGTCTAAAGGTAAGGCGCTGAGTCAAAAAAAAAGAAAAAAGCTGATCAGGAACACTACAAAACTGAATTGGAGATTTGATTGTGTCCCATCTCGAATTAATTTTAAATCTTGTTTTGCATCAGAATCCATACACACAAATACATATGCCAACACACAGATGTATACATACTCTGTACACCCTTCTACATGCTGAAGAAATCTTTATAATAAAGTGTATAACCCTGGGTTTGCTTAACTGAAGAATATTATTTAAGTAAGAGCCAGGTGACTTGCTTAATACCCCCCACTGAACACATCTATTGGAATAAGTTGTGATAGAGAGAACTTTGTTTTGTATATTAATTGGGTCAAGCCATGTGTCCTTGATTCCAAGAGAACTTAGTAGAAAAATATTAATCCAGAGAATATTTGTTGTTTTAGTCACATGATGACAAACGTAAATTTAGTATTCTCATTAGTTGACTAAATCTATCAAATTTTTAAGTATCATATAAAGAGAGCCGAACTAGAAGGTAACTGCTGCAATCAAACTACTGGAGAATAAAAAAGTAAATAAAGATCTAGGAAATCACTTGAGTAATTGGTAGTAAAATCATCTCGTTAATTTGTGTTCCTTTGGCAGCATGCTTCTGATTGTTCTCCTTCCTTTCTCCTTTCTTCTGGGTTTTCATCCATTTTTTCTCAACTGTGGCTTTTCAGTAAAATAAGAATTATTATTACTATAGTTATAATAATAATTTTTTATATAGTTGTGTTTTGTTTGAGAGGAGGATAAACAAGAAACCTTTAAGCATACCTGGTATTTAGCTTAGTCTTGGATAGAGAGCAAGACTCATGGAAGGAAGAGTCTTTAAGGGTAGAAGTAGACCTGTTTCTTACAATTTTATTTCTGTATGATGGATGCTTTGGATGGGAAGATGACATAGCAGCACCATACTTTGTGGGTAAACAGAGGAATAAGTCCATGTGGTACAATTTTTTTGTTTTTTGAATCCCAAAAATGTACTTTTACGAGAAGAGGAATAGTTGGTGAAGAGGCTTGTCTACACCTCAAAAATGACTACAAGATGATAGAATCTACTGTGGACTTTCGTTTCTTACTGAATAACCTGGATAACTTCATATTTGATTAATGCAGACTCTATAGTGAAAATGTCTGAGATTCCCTAAGGAAATAGCCAATGTGGCTATATCATCAGTGTGGGAAGCAAAAAATCAATAGAAGAGTCATCCAGAACTGAGGCATAAAAATCATTTTTTTTTTCACTTAGGCAAAGAACATAGAATTGCTACTCAAATAAAACTGCTTCATATGGTCCAAAAGTACAAACGTCTGTTTGACTTTGAAGCTTTGGTACAAAACTTGACTTGTATATGTGCTTTTCACTTTTCAAACTTCAGCTATCATACTGGAGATGTTTAGGGCTCACCAAGGACTATAATTGTCATAAGTATTTCCTCCTTATTTTGTTAAGACTATAACAGATTGTTTGTGTGTGTGTATAATTTTAAGCAAATGTCTGTTTTCTTCCCTTTCTTATTCCCTTATAACGTAAAGTAATATGTTGATTGTTTGATTTTATATCATAGTATTTAAGTATTGTTAACTGTACATCATATTTAAATGCAGGATATCAAAAAGAGTAAACATTACTCAAGAGCTTCACCTTCTCTTCTGGGAAAGTAGTTAGTGAGTTTTCTATTATACACAGGATAGTTGTATCATTTTAGGTAGAGTGATGACCTTGGCATTATCTTTATTTGAAGGTTAAGTATGTCTTAAGGAGATTTGTATGGGTGCCCAATTGCAAGGTGTAAACTTGAGGTTAACTTTATGTGACAACTTGACTAGGCCACAAGGTGCCCAGATATTTGGTCAAACATTGTTCTGGGTGTTTCTGTGAGGATGTTTTGGATGAGATTAACATTTAAATTGGTAGATAGACTGAGTAAAGCAGATTGCTCTCCCTAATGTGAGTGGGCCTCATTTAATCAATTGAAAGCTTGAATAGAACAAAAAGGCTGCCCTCCCCCAAGTGAGAGAGAATTCTTCCTGCCTAACTGCCTTCAAACTGTGACATCATTTTTTTTCCTGCCTTTGGACTGGAACTAAACTATTGGCTCTCCTGGTCCCAGCTTGCTAATTTATCATACAAATCTTTGGATCTGCTCACCTCCATAATCATGTGAGCCATTCCTTATGATAAATCTCTTGATGATAGATGATAGATAGATAGACACATAGATAGATAGATAGATAGATAGATAGATAGACATGAATCAATCCATCAATCTTTCTATGTCCTACTGATTCTGTTTCTCTAGAGAAGGCTGACTAATACAGATTTTGGTACCAGGAGTGGGGTGCCTCTTCTATCCCTCCCTCCCTCCCTCTGTTGCAGTGAACATGGTAATCATGGCCTCCACGGAGCATAACTCAAAATGGAAGACATCTGACCTGCATCAGATTTCCCCTAAGTGAGAAACAAACCTTTATATCACACATCACTGAGACAGCTAATACAAAGTATCCTAACACAATATTTTGGGATCTACACTTTATTCTGACTTTAATCCAGAGATTAAAACTAAGATAGGATAAAATGTACAACCCCCAAATATTAAGCCACTTTATCTGATGAGTACAAATAAACCTACAATAAAATCAATAAACCAATATTCCTATAAAATACCCTCACTTATTCACGCAGAACCACCAGGCTCTTTATGATTCCCACATGTTTTCTAGGACATTCCCCCAACATATAAGTGTGTTTGCAACCCAAACTATCAGCTACAGTGCATACGTGATACCCATCACATTCTGCTTCTGCTCTGGATCTTCCTTTTGAAGAGTGATACACAACAAGTCATTTGAAGAGCCTTTTCTTTGCTGCTACCCCTTACAAGAACATTGGCACAAAGAAGGCTACCTGTCAATGTTATCGAAGCCACAACATTGTAGAATGTTTGGTATATGTGGTAAGAATTGCCTTCTCCAAAATTTTTTGCTAGCTTTTGTCATCTGGATCCCAAAACAAAATATGCTATACATGAATTTCCAAAATCTCTCATCAAAATAGCTTCTCTAACACTAAGTAATCAAAAACAATAACAAAAGCAGAGAGTCTGAAGGAACAAAAGCTATGCTGGTCCCCTCCATTCATTTTCCTCTCTATTCCTCTATAGAAACTGCTTCTATTTTCTTGATTTACAAAATAAAAGCCCACATTTAGTTTAATGAATGTGCGCATGTACTGATGTATGGTACAGGTAAATATAAGAAAGAAAATAGATACTAAACATTCTCTTTTTCAATGTTAGAAAGTAAAGCTATTTTTAACATTCCTATGACTGGCACAAGACATAAATCTTTTCCCCAATTACTCTACATTTTATCTAATACTTCTTTATACCTGAGTATCATCATGATGAGCCATATATTCTCATCTTTTCATCAGTTTTCTATGACATATAAGAAGAAGTACACTGTCACCTAGTCATATAAATTAAGCTACCTAAGCTTTGAAAGAAATATAAGTTACAAAAAACATCAAAAGAACCAGGGGTATTTAATGCCCCCAAACATCAGAAGGCAGCACAACTTTAATTATATCCCTCAATAATCATTTGTAATGGTTCACCTCAGAGTAATTCCAAAGGAAAGATAAAATCTGCAACAGAGGGAAATGATTTTATATACAACTTGCAATAAATTTTTCCATGATACAATGATTTCATTTTTGTCTAATCATTATTGAAAAGATAATGTCACCAGCACTCAGGAACATTGAATTACTTGAAAGTGAATCCCTTCAGAAGAATATTTTAAGTAAGATAAAATTGCTATGTTTTTCTCTAAATTTCTAAATGATGCCATTATACACTAATGATATATAGAGAGACATTTTCCAAAACATGTATCTATAAAAAAGACCACTATGTTAATCCTCATTAGCTGTCATGAATATGAAACTTAGAATGTTGATGTTTTATTTTATGTACTACTCACCAGTTAATACATCTCAGTGTGCCAAAGGGTATAGCAATGTGGAAATCAACATTTCTCAAATAGCGTTCTTGAAAGACTTACGAGATGACTTAATGAACAATGTGCATTTTTTCTTGGTTTGCTCTCACTTACTATCAAAAAGCATCAGTACCTGCAGAAAGAGATTAGAAATAATAAAATATCTAGGAGCTAATATAACAGGAAAGTTCACAGTGACAGTACAATAATTTATTTTTAATGGTGTTTGCTTAATTAGTTATGATTTCTTTGGATGACCTCCCCATGGTAACATGTTGTCATCCTTTCTGTTCATATCTTTTGCTTTTCAGGAAAGATGTGGGGCATGCGGGCTGATGCCTGACTTTGATTTTGATTGTGTATTTAATGTTGGAATCTGATATTTGACAAAAATCTGCTTATTCTGATTGGCTACCATCACCTCCAAGATTCTACAAGTCAGTAGCTGTTTCACAGAGGTAAGTCCTGAGTATTCAGATTTTTAAAAAATTCCTATACATGCTGTTTTGACATTCCTTTCACTCTTAGAAATTGTAAGGTCTGAGAGTGGGCTTTCAGGTTTTTTCTTATCACATCTTAAAAAAATATATTGCCTAGAATTTCTTTTCACTTAATTTTGATTGTTTTTTCATTCTTGCACTCACCAAGGCTTAGGACAACCTAGAGAACCTAGAGTAGATTTCTATTTATACTCTAAACTGATGGTCTTGATTTTTATTCTGAACTATACTGAAAGGAATAATTATCTCCACCGGGAAAACTAGTTACTGTTTTGGGGTAAGCCATTCTCTGGTTTCACTTAAAATAGTTGCAGTGTGATTTGCTCAGGATGTGTTAAAACTTTCATGGCAGCAGAGTTCAGCATCTTTAAAATTAAGTGGCAGCAGTTTAAACATGTTATAGAAAAGTCAATGACCATTTTTCAGAAGTAGAGTGTAAAAGCAGAAATTAGCAAAATGGGCAAATGTGAGAATTCACAGAGTTTTCTTAAATCAGTCCTAAGAAAAGAAAGGAGAATCAATACATATTAATTTCCTTTTCTCAGTATGCCTTAGAAGAAAATGATACAAAAAGATTTGTTTTTGTTTCCCTTATCAAATGAAAATAGGATGGCCTTAGGTAGTCAGTTGAGAAGCTTAATGAAAGAACTAAGATAGTGAAAATGCTAACTACTTTTTACTCAATTAAGGATTGAGTATCTATACAAAAGACTGCCCAAAGTAGATGTGCATTAAGCTTTCAAATACTAGTAACTTCTAGCACAACACTGAAAGATTTATGAACCTAAAGAGTAAAAATTAGGATATAGAAATTAATTCTGAGAGAATATCAGAAGTTTGATTTTATATACACGCATATATGTGGATATATATGCAAATACATATACATGGTTGAGAGTCAAGTAAATACTTTAATCGGTGCTTACCCAGTTGTAATTGCTTAAATCTTGTTCCAGTTTATCTTTTTTTCTTAGACATTTCCTTTACAGTTTACTTTAGTCAGTATTTACACTGAGTATTTTATTTAGAAGTTTTATGTTTATAGAAAAGCACACAATAGTGAGGTTAACTTACTATTCCAAATGGTGGTAATGATTGGTATTTCAAGCAGAGTTCTAAGAGATCATGGCTTGTTTGAAAGACTTAACATATTTTCAGACAAATATATCACTGAAGCCACCCACTAAATCAGAGACTAACAAAATGTACGTTGGAATAGCTTACCATGCAGATGGGGTGAAATAAATAGAACCCCAGCAGCAAATCAACAGGATGGTCAATGGTGGGGAAGATACAGTAAAGGGATAGATCCTCAAGAGAAACAACCCATAAATTAGTGGTCAGAAGCCTAGAAGAGCAGCAAGATAAGCTAACAGCCTGGGGCAATGTCAAACTAAACTTTAATATTGGAAAGATAAAGTGAGGTAAGCACAAAGCAGTGTATGTGTAAAGTTACAACCCGCTTAGGTATTATAGGAAGTTCTGTACCCGTTTGGCAATAGTATATTTCTCTCTTAATGTGATTAATACACAGCAATTGTAATTATTAAGGTTATGCTACTGATAGTTTTGTTATATACTGATACAGATGATGCTGTCTAGGGAAATGGGATTTGGGAGCTTATGAAGTCATTCAAATTCCACCCTGAGTTCTTGTGCTCTCTGAGGGAGCCCATTATACATTTTGAGAGGAATTGTGCTGGCTAAAGACCCACAGTATCTTGAGAGACTGGCCTTAAATAAATTATGTCTGCCCATTATGTTCTCACATGAGGTTCTTTTCAAGAACAACACCCCATTGCCTCAAGTCTTGTTCCCCTAGAGTCAGAGAGAGACAGCTAGGGTCAATCTCATGTTCTGGTTCCAGCCCTCCCTCAACTCATCAAATGGCTCCCCAATACTGTAAAACACACTCACTTACATTTCAGGAGACATGAAATGGGAGTCTTCATCAAAACATTGTGTTCTGATATGGGTTCTCTCTGTGCAGAAAACCATCTGTAACCTGTTTCTCAAAGGCAAGCCAGCCTTTGAAATGAGAATAGGACAAAACATCAGCTATGAAAGATACATCCCCACAACTCTTGAGGGAACTCTAGCTTCCCTTCAAGTTTTCCCAGATGATTTTGGGAATTCCATCTGGGCTTATTCTTGCAATTATCACAACGAATTAAAATTATCCCTTTCTGTGATGCCACCGATTATATCATAAGCTTTTTGATGAAGAGGTATCATCCTTGATTTATGTTTTTATTCAAACCCTGCATCTAATTCATGAGAAGGGTCCATCCTCTCTAATTGTAAAATATATCTCTGTTCAAACTCTTTCTCACCAACTTCACTGCTACAACCCTACTCCACGGTCCTCCCATCTTTTGTTTGGATTCATCTAGTAGCCACCTAAGTGGTCTTCCTGATTCTGTTCTTATCCCTCTATAGTCTACCCTACAGAATGCAGCCAGAGCTTTGTTTCTAAAACTTATATTTAAGATATTGTCCTTAATAAGCCCCTAGGTAACTTCCTATGAAAAGGATGATAAAAGCCAAACCCCTTAACCACTTACTTCTCTAACATGTTTCTTTTCATGTTTCCCTAGTTCATACACTTTAGAGAAATGGCTTTCCTTTTCTTTCTTAAACATTCTACATTGTTCCCAACCAGCGTCTTTACCCTTGGCTGCTCCTCTGCTTGGATTCTCTGCTCCAGCATTTTTGCATGGCCACTTTCTTCTAGTCACTCAGCTCTCAACTCAAACATTACCCTCCCAGGGAGATCTTCCTTGACTCTTTAGATACAGTTACCCACCCTTCCCCAGTCACTCTTCCTCATATTTTCCTACTTTAATTTTTTCATAACACATGTTGGTATAAATTATCATATTTGTTAATATGTTTATTGTCTATCTCGTCTCACTTGAAGATAAACTCCTTATGAATAGAGACTTTATCCTGTTAATTACTGTATTCTCTCTTCTTGGACCTGTGCCTGATAAATAATAGATGCTTAATAAATATTTTGACTGAATGGTAGAGAGTTTGCTTGTTAATCACTCTCCCTTCAGTGGCTAACATGATACCAGACACATTCTAGGCACATAAGAAATATTCATTGGTTGAATTATTGTGTTCTCTGAGAATTAATCTTCTTGACAATTATGTGATATTATGGGTTTAATTGTATTCCCCAAAAAGATATGTTGAATTCCCAACCCCTGGTACCTGTGAATGTGATCTTATTTGGAAGCAATGCCTTTGCTGATGTAATTAAGATTAGATCATTCTTTATTAAGGTGGCCTTAATTCGATTAGAGACAGACACGAAGGTAGAATACCATGTGATGATGGAGATAGAGACTGGAGTGGTATGTCTTCACGCAAAGGATTGTTAGTAACATCAGAAGCTAAGGGCATGGAACAGACTTTCCCTCAGAGCTCTCTAGAAAAAAAAACAACTTTGCCAATACCTTGAATTTAGACTTCTGGCCTCCAGAAGAGTGAGAGAATAAATTTCTGTTGTTTTAAATCACACAAGTTGTGCTACATTGTTAGGGAAGCCCTAGGAAACTAATGCATATGGCAAAGAGAAGAAGAAAAGGTTAGGAAAATGAGTAAGGATTAAAATGTGAGATGCAAATTTCCTTTACTACCATTCCCTTTATGTGATGTAAGTGTTCTGGTTTTCCTTACTTACTAGTCATGTGACTTTAGATATACATTTTAATCTCTCTGAGCCTATTTTCTCACTTGTAAAATGTGGTTATAATGCCCATCCCGTAGGGTTATTGTGATATTAATATAGTTAACTTATGTAATGAACTTACAACAGTATCCAGTATGTAGTGAATATTCAAGAAGTATTAGGCATTATTCTTACTCAGGGGCTGAAAACTGTGACTGTGAGTAAAGATTGGTGTTATAGCCATTAGCTACATAAATTCTCCATTTCACCCAACATTTTCTTCCTCCAGCAAACATTTATGAGCTCCAAATATTGTACTATTCTCACTTGGTTCCAATGCTAAGTCGAGCTCTTCAGTACAGTTCCCTCAGAATCTTCTCTTTTCAAGGATTAAAGAATCTGGTGTCAGATTTCTGCTTAATATAAGGTTCAGCATAATGTAATAAGAATTATTTTCTGTCTAAACTTAGATAGAAATACTCGTAAGGTAATGACTTACCTGAGTCTGCATGATAATTCACCAGGAAGGTGTTGATGAGAATCTTAAGTAGATCTGGTAAAGCAGGTACATTGCTATCTGTAGTAGATATTGTAATATGCTACACAGGGTCCCATTTAGAACTAAAGGGCATGATCTCCCAGCAGCTGCAAGTGCTCCTGGCTGTCAGTCTCTTCTGGGAATTGCTTTTGTCTGAAGAAAGCCAACTCACCTTAAGCCATGTCATCTTCCATGGGGAAGCTTTGCATCCAAGATTGGCTGTTGTGAGAGTACAAAGATTCAGTCCCTCCTCCCCAGTTCAGGGCAACTCTGAAGGATCATCCCATGTTAGAGTTACCCACGGGGTCAGCTGAGACCTTTTCTGAGTTTGATTAAAGTAACCTTTTCCCTTTGCCCAATCCTATTTACTTCTCTTTCACCCCAGGTTTTGAACCCAAGAGTGTTTCCTAATAGCCTTCTTATATTCAAATCTCTGTGTCAAAGTCTTCTTCAGGGGGGCCAACCTCTAACACCATCTGAAACAAACCAAACAACCTCACACAGGTTGATTAGCTCACATGAGCTTTTATAGCCTAAATACTTTCCAGAAGGAAATTTGAATCTTTGGTCTAAATATCAACAGATGAGCTCATTTGCCACAAGGGGGAAAAAAAAGTAAAAGGGAAAAACAATTGTCCTTAATTTATTCACATAAAAATAAAATGTGAATGCATCCTCCTTTGATTGTATCATAAAACAGTTCAGTCTAACAGTAAAATTTGCAAGTCAAAAATTCTTGCTTTTTATGTTGATAGACACAAAAAAATGGATGAATGAAAGGGAAGCAGAAGATGTCATAACCCTTGCTAACACCACCTTTATATTTCTATGGCACATTGACGTTTATAAAGCCTTTCATATGCTTGCTTTAATTTGAATTTTATTCTAGAGCTGACAGGAGCAAAGAACAGGTATCGTTATTCCCTTTTCAGAAATAAGAAAACTGAACTTAGATTTTTTTCCTCAAAGTCCAGTGGAAGAGCTAAGAATCCATGCTGATCTTCTAACCAAAAACCTGTTGCTCCTTGACTCTCCCTACATAAAACAACAGAACTGTAGAGGAACATATTCTTCATAAAATAATTAGGGAATAATGAAAAGGTCTTGATTACATGAACAGATACCCATTAGGTGGTACTGTCTCTGAATTCATTAGCACTGAAGAAAGGTGAGGGGAATGTTGGAAGGGGATTAGTAAAAAGTTTACCTAAGAAGACTTTGTTGTTGCTGCTGTTGTATCCGGATGCTGAAGCTAGCTTTTATTTTCAGGTATTTGTGCTATGTGTTTTACATGCATTAAATAAATTCATCCCAGAAACAACACTATGAGGTAGGTGCTAAGTAGCATACTGGAAATCAGTGCAATAATTAAGATCAAGCACTGAGGAGGGCTTGCTTTCAAATCTTTTCTCCATTCTTGTGCAATCTTGGTCAATACCTGACATCTCTAATCATCAGTTTTCTCTTCTACAAAGGGATAAGTAAGTGTATAATCATGCCTACTTCATAATGTTATCATGAAGATTAAGAGAGATTAAGCATGAAAGTACATAGCACATAGTACAACCTCAATAAACAATAGTTGTATCCATTTTACAGATGAAAGAATATCAGCACAACAAGATTGGTAGCTCGCCCCAGAACATAAATGCTTGCTAGTGGCAGTGGATTTTCCAGACTATCAGATCCCCTCAGTCTGATATTTCTTTTCTGATGGAACTTACCATTAGGCCATTTTCCTGACATCTTTAAAAGAGACATTGTTAGGACACACAGGAAGGGGTCCCTGTGGCCACATTATAATTGGGACTCAGCTCAATGGGAACTAACAGAGGGACGCTTATGCTGTGAATTTCTTCTCCAGTTCAACAAAAAGCCAACATTTTCTGGGGCCTCTCTCCCCAGTGGGTCTCCAGGACTCTAGTTGGCAGCCACTGTCTTAAGCTATTGATGTCACAGGTGTATGGAGAGGAAGGGGACGGCTGGGAGAGAGGAAAGGGAGGGGTCCTTTGTGGACTGACAGATGGATTCAAACTTAGAAAATACAGAAATCCAATTTTTGAAGGATGATTTGTTAAGGACATATGTCATGTCCAATATATTCATTTTCAAAGCACTGTAGCTTTCCAGTATGGAAATGTGGTGCTTGAATCAAACATGTTTTTAATTCTCCAAAAACACCATTATTAAACTGATCTTAATTAACACATTTTCTATTAACTAGAATGCTCTGAAACTCCAAATCCATCATGCAAGACATGAATTGAATTGGACTGCACACTAAAAACATGCATACTTCAATGTTGTACATTTGCCTAGATCATCTTTAAAACAATTAAATAGTGAATGTGTAACTAAATCACCACACTGTGTTCTCTGTTTAATTTCAAGGTTGAAGTATCTTTCTTTCACAAATGTGGGTAAAACCCTAGAATGCTAGGGGACAGAATGGGAATTAATGGTTCTTTCTGTTTTGATTTTCACATATTTGGTGGCTTTGCATAATTTGAATAATTGTAAGCTTCCAGCATGCTGATAAGCCTCACCTCCATTATTCATTTGCATGAAGTGCTTCTCTTGGAAAAAAAAAATATTCATCATCCCATTCTGCATCAACAAAACTTAGGTTCCTACTAGCTGTCTCTACTCTCTTTTACTAAGGAATCTCATCAGTAAATTCCTATGAATCTTTTCCTTTCTGTTCTTCTTATCCTGACCTGGTCTATGTTCTGTTGTTCTTTATTTCACTCTTCCAGTCTGATTACTATACTTTTAACATTTATTTCAGAAAAAACTTTAATAAATATAACAATTATTGGAAGGAGATTGTTAATTCTATGGTTGCTGATTTACTGCAACATCAAAATTGTATACATGCAAATCCACCTGTGATGAAATACAGACTTACTTCTTAAAATGGAAAATGTTTCTTCCTTTGTCTTGTCCTATAAGAAAAGCATGATGGTTAATTTTATGTACCAATCTGACTGGGCCATAGTGCCCAGATATGTAGCCAAATGTTATTCTGGCTGTTTCTGTGAGGATCTCTTGAATGAGATTAACATTTAAACTAGAGGATTTTGAATAAAACAGACTGCCCTCCAGAATGTGGGTGGACTTCACTCAATCAGTTGAAAACCTGAATAGAACAAAATACTGACCTCCCCCAAGTAAGAGGGATTTCTGCAGCAGATGGCCTTTGGACTTGAACTGTAGGTTAGGCTACTCTGTGGGTCTCCAGACTAACAGCCCACCCTGCAAATTTTAGACTTGTGAGCCTCCATAATAACCTGAGCCAATTCCTGAAAATAAATCTCTCTCTCTTCTCACACACACACATCCTGTTGGTTCTGTTTCTCTGGAGAACCCTAATATAAAAGACAATCATCAGAGAATGACTATGTCTGTTTTACAACTGTGAAAAGAAGGACTAGGTTAGCTTAAATGTCTAGAATGCTTCTCTGAAGAGGTTCAGTTTCCCCAGAACCTGGATGGGGGGGCTAGATCAGGCTCCTCCCTTGGGAACCTCCTCCAGTGGCTTCCATTCCACTTAGAATATACATCATACTCCTGGCTGTGGTCTAGAAAAGTCAGTAGAATCTTCCCTTTGCCTACCTCTCTAACCTCTCCTATTATTGCTCTATGGGGGCTTATTCTCTGTTCCCACCGGAGCTTCAAATTCATCCCCATCTCAGGGCCTTTGCACACCTCTCCCTTGTACACTCTTCTACCATTAAATGAACTTTTTCTCATTATTCAAGTCTTCCTCTCTCAAGAAGATCTTCCCTATCCATCCCACATAGAGAGTAAAAACCTTCATGTCTCTCTAATACTTTACTCTTTTATTTTCTTCATAGAGGAAATCAGTATTGGTATTATATTTATTTGTTCATTTTTAATGCCTGTCATTTGGGCACTTAAAAGCCATCTAATTACTTAGTGATCTGAAATCATTTATTAATTTATTTATCAATCAAACATTTTACTGACACCATGTCAATAAGGGGCATTATGATTGAAGACTATTCATAAAGATGGTCACATTCAATAGATGAAGAGAGAGGGGAGCTTGTTATGACCACTAAAAGCAGAGAGATCCAAATTCCGTGGGTAAAGTTCAGCCAGAAATGAAAGCTGGAGGAGCAGCTCAGTGGCAAAATGCAGAGAGGGACAAGAAAAGATACTGAAGAGAGAGAGTGACCCAGGCTGTGCCACTGGGAAAGCAGTGCTGAACAAGCCAATCCGGTAAACGTGATGATTTGAGATCATGCAGACATGCAAGACAGCAAGACTCAGGAAGGCAATGGAAAGAGGCATCTGCCTGGAGCAGAAGATAAAATTGATAAATTCATTACTTCCAAAGTTCTGTGTAGTACTGCTGGCAAGGTGATTTTAAATACTATACAGATAGAGTTTTAAAGAAGTTATTAGTTGGGTATTTGCTAATATGTACTAAAACACCTTAATTAATATATCAAATGTTGGTTTTACAATATTATGAGCTAGAACCATGCTAAATTTTAAAAGCCATCAATTTAACAAAAGAATAAGTTGAGTGTGTAACTTTACATCTAATATGCAACCATGCCCCCAAATATTCATGAAATATGCAAAAAAAAAAAAGAGTTTAGAATATGAGGTCAAAAAAAATAGAACATATTTTGCCTCCACACTATTTTCCTGAAATTGTCCCTATCTCAACAGATAAATTTGAGACCTGGATCCAAGGCGTGTTGCCTTCTTCCCGTAACCTGCCATCCAAATTCTAACACTTTCCTAACCGTATTGACTTAGGTTTGGTACAAAGAAAGAGCCTTGGACTTAGAAGTATAAACTATGGCTCTGCCACTTATCAGATGCATAACTTATAGGAAGACACTGAACTCCTTTGATTACCAGCCCCCCTTCTGTAAGAACTGAATATGTGCCTGTTGAGTCTGCTCTCAGTCCATACCTTCCCAGCCACCTTCTCTGGCCCATCACCATCATGTCATTCCTTCTGCTTTCCACTGCCTCCTCCCCAGTTGCTCTCAACTCCAACGTCTATCAGAATCACCTAGGATCTTGGAAAGATGAAGTATCCTGGAACCATACCCAGAAATTCTGATTCCTATAGGACTGTGGTAGGGTCTGATAATCTGCATTCTAGCAAGCACCCACCTTTGTGTTTCTGAAGCAGAGATGACATATTAGGAAATACTCCTCGGCTCACAAAATTAGCATGAGAGCCACAACAAGAGGTACCATAGGTGTCAAGTTATTATCATTGTTGATAAATCATCTCTGAATCAGGGGCCCCTCCCTTCCCATCCTCTCTGCTTCCTAACTCTCTATTCCTACTATTCATTGTCCCACTTTCTCTTTTCTTTCCATGGTGGTTTAGTCTAGCCACACATCTTGGCCTCTCCAGCTCATCCATCACATCTTCAATCCTGATACTGTCTTTGCCCTTTCATCCAGATCATAAGACCCACAAGAGAAAGAAAGGTCATTAGTATTGAGAAAGACACATAATGAGCTACACAGTCCACATTTGACCTTGGATGAAGAAATAGCAGACATCCTTGAACCCAAGAGCTTTGGTCTATAGACTTCTGTGTTTCCAGAGTCTGGAGCAAATCTGGCTAACCCTGGGTAATTGTTCAGCTGCCCCTCGTAGCTGCCTCAAAGCTTGTGTATAGATAATCAGTGATGCACTGCTCAAAAAAGCTAATAAGGTTAATATCTACTTCTGGGGGGAAATGTAAGGAGAGGAAAGCAGAGAAGAGCCATAATTAAGAGCTTGGAGGTGGTCCTTTTTTCTTTCCCCATGACATAATCTAAAACTGATTAAGGAATCCTTGGCAAGTGCAGGCTGAGATGCTGGGTTTTGAACAGTGTTGTAACAGAACATAAAGAAGGACAGAGATAGCCTTCTCTTCCACCTCCCCTTTGTTGAAGCTTGTTCTCCTCCCCCAAGTCCTCCCAGAAGATCTGAGCACAAGCTCTTTTTATGCATATGCATCCTGCTAAGGCCTGCAGAGTCACAAAACAGCCCGAGAAGACAGTACCCAGCACACAATATGCACATTGTTTTGATTGAGACATTGCTGTTTGAAATGCATTTATTTCTGCCTCTCGTAAATACTCCTCCACAGTAGAAGAAAGGAAATAACAAATGCATTGTAAATAGAGGCCCAGACGTCTGTCTTACACTTAAATTACAGTCACGTTATCCAAATCCTATCCAATCTTTCAATTATAGTCATTAATTGAGGATGTAACCCAGAAACAATTACATCCATGAAATTCTAATGAGTCTCCTGTAGTTAATATAAAAAGAAAACAATGGGAAATGCATGCTGATGCTGGAGTCTAATTCAATTCTGTCGATTAAAATAAAGAACAGCATTTTTGTAACATGTAAATCTGAATCTTTTTCCTCTACCCAGTTTTATTTCTCAGGGTGTGACAGACTCTCTGCATAGATTTGCTTACCTAATAAGTTTATCGAGCTGCGCTCTCTCAATTATGTCCAGAGCACATCTTGAAAAGTCACCAGTGGGGAATATATTTTGCCCAGGGATCCGTCTTTTAGAGAATCTCATATTTCCACATGAAAAGTCCATTCTTTACCTGACTTAAGTGAGAATATCCTTCATATCTTCACTATGACAAAAATAATTATATTAATTATGATTCTGGAAGAGCATGGTGGCAGCCCAATTCTGAATCTTTCTGCTTCTCTTGGAAATAGAGCAACAAGACAATGAAAAGAAAAAGAACAAAAAAATCACAAGCTCCAGTTTCACTTAAAAATAGGAGATAGAGAAAGCCCATAAATTTCAAATTATGTGTGCATGCTGCCAAAAGCAACTGAGACCAGCGGAGCCAGGCAGGAAGCCCCCAGGGCAGCCATGATGCAGTAGTTGGGACGATTGGAGAGTGCTGACACTGCAGAGGCCCATCCCAGAAACCAACAGCAAAATACGTATCTACTCTCCAAGAGGTGAGGGTCCCGAACTGTACGCAAGTGCTCTGAACACAGCATTGAAAGACATTTGGACATGAGCGCTGGGGACAGAAGCAAGACTTGAAATTGGCCAGAGATGAGTGCAGAGGAGAGTGTATTTAGAAAACATCAGTAATAATCTACTTTCTAAAAGTGAGTGGATTACTGTCCCTCAGTAACAGCAGCTGAGAGAATAAGCTGAGGAGATACAGGGCTGGAGGAAGAAGCCCTCCAGAGCCAACTTAGATTCCAAGTGGCAAAGGAAGGATGCCGACATAGAAGTAGCACACTGTAAGGAAAGATTTTTGAGCCCAGGGCTGATTTTCAATATAAACTCACTGCTGAACACTTTTTTTTCTATTTTAAAAACTGAAATGGTTGGCTGAGATAGCTTTTTTTTTTTTTTGATCTTAGTTCCTCGACCAGGGATTGAACCCGGTCCCACAGCAGTGAAAGTGCTGTGTCCTAACCACTGGACCTCCAGGGAATTCCCCCTGAAATATCTGTTCTTACTGATCAGTTTCCATATTATACCAGTGTCCATACCATTCTAGTGGGAGTTGTGAATTAGGGAAACTATTCCTGCTCTCACCCCATTCCATTCCATGCTCACATCCAGGAACATTTTGCTCTAATCTATATATGACAACCAAAAAACCAAAAAATAGGAAAATAGTGTAAGAAAAAAACATGAAAAATTATACAGAAAATTTCCAATACAAAGCAACATTCACTAAAATACTTCTGTACTATATAGCAAATAATTATAATCCATTATTCCAATAAGAATTTTTTGCACCTATTATTTGCACCTATAAGGAAAGATTACAAAGCAGAAGTACAAGAGTCCTGGAATAACAGTCAGACTATAAGAGGTAATGGCTAGAAAACCAGAAAAGGAAAAAAGAAATTGACAGAACTCAGGAAAAGAAAAGGACAAAGTTATTTCAAAAATGAAAGAAAATGGTGACATGGAAAGTTTAGTAAAGGGTCTGACAAATAGAGGTAAGGAAAACAAAACAAATGAAATGGAAACAAATAAATCTTAAATGATGGATATAGAAGACAGGTAAAGGAATGTGCATAGCTGAAGCTTCCAAGGAAGAAAAACAATGAGAGAGAATTAATACTTTAAAACATATTTTAAAAAATTGTTTGAACTAAAAGATGTGAATCTATATATTGAACCTGTGTACCAAGAAAAACTGGCCCCAGGACATAGCCTAATAAATGTATTGGGCTTTAAAGGCAAAGAAAATTTCATTGGATAGACAAAAACGTCAACCCTCTTATAAAGGAAAAAAAAATAAGATTAGTATCTGCTATGGGCTAAATGTTTTTGTCTCCCTGAAAACTCATATGTTAAATCCTAACGTCCAGTATACTATCATATTAGGAGGTGGGACCTTTGTGGTGATTAGGTCATGAGGGCAGAGCCCTCACAGATGGAATTAATGACCTTATAAAAGCAGCTCTAGAGAGATTTCTAGCCTCTTCTTCATGTGAGGATACAACAAGGAAGTCTGCAATCCAGTAGAGGGCCCTCACCCAACCATGCTGGAAACCTGATCTTAGATTTCCAGTCTTCAGAACTGTGAGAAATAAATTTCTGTCATTTACAGACTACTCCAGTCTCTGATTTTTTTTTATAGCAGCCCAAACAGGCTAAGACAGTATCAGACTTTTCAAACTGTATCTTTTAATGCCAGAAGACAGTGGAGGAACACCTACAAGGTGTTTAAGGAAAGAAAGTATAAGCCATAAAAGAAAATCAGGGTTGGTGATCTTAATATCAGATAAGGTAGAAATAAGACCAAAAAGTGAAGAAAGAGAGAAAGAAAGAAAGAGAAAGAAAAGAGGGAGGGAAGAAGGAAGGAAGGAAGGGAGGGAGGAAGAAAGAAAGAGACACTTTATAATAGTTAAGATTGTGATTCAAAATGGAAATGTGAAGTAATGATTACCTGTATATCAAACACCATAGCACAACTTTAAAAAAGGAGGAGACTGTGGAGAAAATATGGTCTTTTCAATTGTAGCATTTTAATTAATGGAAACAAAGAGACATTTCTTCTACAGTCAGGAAAAAGGCAAGGATATCCACAGTCAACATTACATTTAACATTATACTAGCTCAAAGCCAACACAATTTGCAAGAGTAAAAGTTTAGAGTAAAAAAATCTCAAAAATTGGAACAGAAGTGATAAAACTGTTTTTGCTGATTATCTGATTTTATAACTAATTACCCTAAAGAATCAAGCACACAAAAAAGAAAGCGACAGAATTCAATAAGGTTGTAGGATATAGAAATCATATACAGAAATCAGGAACATTTATTAAATAATAAACACCCAGTTAGGGTATAAAATGAAAGAAAAGGCCCAATCTATAAAGGCAACAGAAAAAAATGTTAAGGAAAAATCCTCTGGCTCATTGTATTTTCAAAAAATGACCTCAGCAATATCTTTCATCCCACATATTCTTAAAATACGACTTAGACACTCCTCTTATCAAAAGAGGTAGGGTCCATGTCCCTCTGCCTGAAACTAGATGGGCTTGTGACTGTGGTAGAAGTGATACTATATGACTTCTAAAGATAGATTATCAAAGGTGATACAGTTTCCGTCTGGTTCCCTTGAGACACTTGCCCTTGGATCCCTGAGCACCATGTAAGATGTCCAAGGCCACCATGCCATGAGTCAGCCCAGACGACATAGGGAAGCCATATATAGGTTTCCAGGTGACAGCCCCAGCTGAGATTCCTGACAACAGTCAGACTCAACTGCTAGATTTGTGAATGAAGATGCCTCCAGATGATTCCTGTCTCTAGCAATTGAAATACCTCAGCCTTTGTTTCTTTTCAGTTGATGTCATGCAAAATGGAGCAAGCTGTCACCATTCTTTTTTTTCCAAATTCCTGATCCATAGAATCTATGAGCATAACAAAATGGTTGTCTTATACCACTAAGTTTCAGTGATTTTGAAGCATTAATAACTGTTTGAAGTACTTAATAGGAAATATTCAAATCCTTTGCAAGGAAAATTTTAAATCAGTTCTGAAAGACACAAAAATATACTTCATCAAGGGAAAGATAAGCCATGTTCTTCCTGTTCTAGGATTTTTGGGGGGGGAAAGGTATGTTGTTTGCTGATTTTTGTAGTTTGTTTTGTTTGGGGACTAAGAAAAGTGATTCAAAAATGCATAGGACAAATTAAAAAGTAAAAATATTTTGGAAAGTTATGAAAAAATGGTAGAGATATTATTGGTACTAACCCTACCAAGTATTAAATCATATTACAAATTTATATAATAAAACAGTAGATTTACTAATAGAAAGATTAACAAAACAGAATATAAAGTCTACCAATAGATCCAAATATGTATGAAAATTTAGCATATGATAAAGGTAGCATCTGCAAATAGAAATATGTAAGTGCATGGTATTGAGGCAATTGGGCAGCCAGCTAGAAAAAAGACAATATTGGATCTATACCTCTAATCAAACCATACCTCAAACACCAGAATACTCTCTAAATGTTTAAAAATGAAATATCAGAAGTAAAACCATAGAAGTACTAGACTAAAACATAAATAAATTCCTTTATAACTTTAGGGGAAGAAAAGTCTATTTAATTGTAAATTTAAAGAACTACAATCCTGAATCCTGTGGAAGGAAAACCACATTCACAGAAAGACAGACAAAATGAAAAGGCAGAGGACTATGTACCAGATGAAGGAACAAGGTAAAACCCCAGGAAAACAACTAAATGAAGTAGCAATAGGCAAACTTCCAGAAAAATAATTCAGAATAATCATAGTGAAGATGATCCAGGACCTCAGAAAAAGAATGGAAGCAAAGATCAAGAAGATGTTAGAAATGTTTAACAAAGACCTAGAAGAATTAAAAAACAATCACCTAGAAGAATGAAAGAACAAACAAACAGAGATGAACAATACAATAACTGAAATGAAAAATACACTAGGAGGAATCAATAGCAGAATAACTGAGGGAGAAGAACGGATAAGTGACCTGGAAGACAGAATGGTGGAATTCACTGCCACAGAACAGAATAAAGAAAAATGAATGAAAAGAAATGAAGACAGCTTAAGAAACCTCTGAGACAACATTAAATACACCAACATTCGCATTATAGGGGTCCCAGAAGGAGAAGAGAGAGAGAAAGGACCCAAGAAAACATTTGAAGAGATTATAGTCAAAAACTTCCCTAACATGGGAAAGGAAATAGCCACCTAAGTCCAGGAATCAAAGAGAGTCCCAGGCAGGATAAACCAAAGGAGAAACATGCCAAGACACATAGTAATCAAATTGAAAGAAATTAAAGGCAAAGAAAAATTATTAAAAGCAACAAGGGAATAATGACAAGTAACATACAAGGGAACTCCCATAAGGTTAACAGCTGATTTCTCAGCAGAAACTCTACAATCCAGAAGGGAGTGGCACAATATATTTACATTGATGAAAGGGAAGAACCTACAACCAAGATTACTGTACCTGGCAAGGATCTCATTCAGATTTGATGGAGAAATCAAAAGCTTTACAGACAAGCAAAAGCTAAGAGAACTCAGCACCACCAAACCAGCTCTACAACAAATGCTAAAGGAACTTCTCTAAGTGGGAAACACAAGAGAAGAAAGGTACCTACAAAAACAAACCCAAAACAATTAAGAAAATGGTAATAGGAGCATACATATCGATAATTACCTTAAATGTGAATGGAATAAATGCTCCAACCAAAAGACACAGGCTCACTGAATGGATGCAAAAACAAGATCCATATATATGCTGCCTACAGGAGACCCACTTCAGACCTAGAACACATACAGACTGAAAGTGAGGGGATAGAAAAAGATATTCCATGCAAATGGAAATGAAAAGAAAGCTAGAGTAGCAATACTCATATCAGATAAAATAGACTTTAAAATAAATAATGTTCCAAGAGACAAGGAAGGACATTACATAATCATCAAGGGTTCAATCCAAGAAGAATATATAACAATTATAAATATATATGCACCCAACATAGGAGCACCTCAATACATAAGGCAACTGCTAAAAGCTATAAAAGAGGAAATCGACAGTAACACAATAATAGTGGGGGACTTTTAACACCTCACTTACACCAATGGATAGATCATCCAGACAGAAAATTAATAAGGAAACACAAGCTTTAAATGACACAATAGAACAGATAGATTTAATTGATATTTATAGGACATTCCATCCGAAAACAGCAGACTACATTTTCTTCTCAAGTGCATGTGGAACATTCTCCAGGATAGATCACATCTTGGGTCACAAATCAAGCCTTGGTAAATTTAAGAAAATTGAAATCATATCAAGCCTTTTTTCTAACCACAATGCTATGAGATTAGAAATCAATTACAGGGAAAAAATGTAAAAAACACAAACACATGGAGGCTAAGCAATACATTACTAAATAACAAAGAGATCACTGAAGAAATCAAAGAGGAAATCAAAAAATACCTAGAGACCAATGACAATGAAACACGAAAATCCAAAACCTATGGGATGCAGCAAAAGCAGTTCTAAGAGGGAAGTTTATAGCAATACAAACAAGAAAAATCTCAAATAAACAATCTAACCTTACACCTAAAGGAACAAGAGAAAGAAGAACAAACAAAACCCAAAGTTAGTAGAAGGAAAGAAATCATAAAGATCAGAGCAGAAATAAATGAAGTAGAAACAAAGAAAACAACAGCGAAAATCAATAAAACTAAAAGCTGGTTCTTTGAGAAGATAAACAAGATTGATAAATCTTTAGCCAGACTCATCAAGAAGAAAAGGGAGAGGACTCAAATCAGGAAAATTAGAAATGAAAAGGGAGGAATACAAAACATCATAAGAGACTACTGCAATCAACTCTATGCCAATAAAATGGACAACCTGGAAGAAATGGACAAATTCTTAGAAAGGTATAACCTTCCAAGACTGAACCAGGAAGAAATAGAAAATATGAACAGACCAATCACAGGTAACGAAATTGAAACTGTGATTAAAAATCTTCCAACAAACATAAGTACAGGACCAGATGACTTCACAGGTGAATTCTATCAAACATTTAGAGAAGAGCTAACACCCATCCTTCTCAAACTCTTCCAAAGAATTGCAGAGGAAGGAAAACTCCCAAACTCATTTTATGAGGCTACCATCACCCTGATGCCAAAATCAGACAAAGATATTACAACAAAAGAAAATTACAGACCAATATCACTGATAAATATAGATGTAAAAATCCTCAACAAAATACTAGCAAACAGAATCCAGCAACACATTAAAAGGATCATACACCTGATCAAGTGGGATTTACCCCAGGGATGCAAGGATTCTCCAACATATGGAAATCAATCAATGTGATACACCATATTAACAAATTGAAGAATAAAAACCATATGATAATCTCAATAGATGCAGAAAAAGGTTTTGACAAAATTCAACACTGATTTATGATAAAAACTCTCCAGAAAGTGGGCATAGAGGGAACCTACCTCAACATAATAAAGGCCATATACAACAAAACCACAGCAAACATCATTCTCAATGGTGAAAAACTGAAAGCATTTCCTCTAAGATCAGGAACAAGACAGGGATGTCCACTCTCACCACTATTATTCAACGTAGCTTTGGAAGCCCTAGTCACATCAATCAGAGAAGAAAAAGAAATGAAAGGAATACAAATTGGAAAAGAAGTAAAACCGTCACTATTTGCAGATGACATGATACTATACATAGATAATCCTAAGGATGCTACCAGAGAACTACTAGAGCTAATCAGTGAATCTGCTAACATTGCAGGATACAAAATTAATGCACAGAAATATCTTGCATTCCTATACACGAACAACAAAAGATCAGAAAGAGAAATTAAGGAAACAATCTCATTCACCACTGCAACAAAAAGAATAAAATACCTAGGAATAAACCTACCTAAGGAGGTAAAAGACCTGTACTCAGAAAACCATAAGACACTTATGAAAGAACTCAATGATGACACAAACAGATGGAGAGATAGTCCATGTTCTTGGATTGGAAGAATCAATATTGTGAAAATGAATATACTACCCAAAGCAATCTACAGATTCAATGCAATCCCTATAAAATCACCAATGGCATTTTTTACAGAACTAGAACAAAAAATCTTAAAATTTATGGAGACACAAAAGACCCTGAATATCCAAAGCAATCTTGAGGGAAAAAAACTGAGCTGGTGGAATCAGACCCCCTGACTTCAGACTATACTACAAAGCTTCAGTAATCAAGACAATATGGTACTGGCACAGAAACAGAAACATAGATCAATGGAGCAGGATAGAAAGCCCAGAGATAAACCCACGCACTTATGGTCAACTAATCTATGACAAAGGAGGCAAGGATATACAATGGAGAAAAGACAGTCTCTTCAATAAATGGTGCTGAAAACTGGACAGCTACATGTAAAAGATTGAAATTAGAACACTCCCTAACACCATACACAAAAATAAACTCAAAATGGATTAAAGACCTGAATGTAAGACCAACACTATAAAACCCTTAGAGAAAAACCTAGGAAGAACACTCTTTGACATAAATCATAGCAAGATCTTTTTTGACCCACCTCCTAGAGTGAAGGAAATAAAAGCAAAAGTAAACAAAGGAGACCTAATGAAACTTAAAAGCACAGCAAAGGAAACTATAAACAATACAAAAAGTCAACCCTCAGAATGGGAGAAAATATTTGCAAATGAATCAATGGACAAAGGATTAATCTCCAAAATATATAAACAGCTCATGCAGCTCAATATTAAAAAACAAACAACCCAATCCAGAAATGGGCAAAGACCTGAATAGGGATTTCTCCAAAGAAGACATACAGATGGCACATGTAAAGCTACTCAACATCACTAATCATTAGAGAAATGCAAATCAAAACTACAATGAGGTATCACGTCACACCAATCAGAACGGCCATCATCAAAAAATCTACAGACAATAAATGCTGGAGAGGGTGTGGAGAAAAGGGAACCCTCTTGCACTGTTGGTGGGAATGTAAATTGATACAGCCACTATGGAGAACAGTATGGAGGTTCCTTACAAAACTAAAAATAGAATTAGTATATGACCCAACAATGCCACTACTGGGCAATATACCCAGAGAAAACCATTATTCAAAAATACACATGCACCCCAACGTTCATTGCAGCACTATTTACAATAGCCAGGTCACGGAAGCAATCTAAATGCCCATCAACAGACGAATGGATAAAGAAGATGTGGTACGTATATACAATGGAATATTACTCAGCCATAAAAAGGAACGAAATTGGGTCATTTGTAGAGTCTCTAGGATGGACCTAGAGACTATCATACAGAGTGAAGTAGTCAGAAAGAGAAAAACAAATATCGTATATTAATGCATATATGTGGAATCTAGAAAAATGGTACAAATGATCTAGTTTGCAAGGCAGAAATAGAGACACAGATGTAGAGAACAAGCATATAGACACCAAGGGGGTAAGGCGGTGGCCGGTGGGGAATGAATTGGGAGATTAGGATTGACATATATACACTAATATGTATAAAATAAGTAACTAATAACCTGCTGTATAAAAAAATAAAATAAAATTCAAAAAAAATGAATAAAGACATATATTTTGCTGGATATTTCCAAACTCCCTTACAATGGCATTTTGCATACCCACCAGCAGTAAATGAAAGTGCCTGTTTCCCCAGAGTCTTGCCAAAAGTTAATGGTGTAAGTCCTTGATGTTTGGCATGCTGGTGAATGAAAAATGTTATCTCACTATGGTTTTCATTTGTAAATCTGTCATTGTGAGAGTTTAAGCATCTCATATGTTTTGGAGCTATTTGCATTATTTTTATTGAGTTGTCCATTATTAGGCATCTTTTCCCTCATTTTAAAGAAATTTTATAAGGAATTTTAATATTTGTTTTATAAATTGAAAACTATTTTCCTGATTTGTAATTAATTATTGCATTTTAGTTATTTGGTTTTTTAATGCAAAAAGTTTTTAGACTTTTAGGTATACATTTTCAATTTCTCAAAGAGAACATGGCAATTAGAGAATATGAGAGAAATAAAATTCTCTTTAATATATTAGATAATCCAAACAAAACCCTGAGTCCACAAAATTTATACCCCCTAGAGTGTTATCTTCATCACAGCAGGAACTTTGCCAAGCTTCCCCATGGATATGTCTTTACTATGTGGAAGTATGTTAGGAAAAATCAATAATTTTTAATCCGTCCATAACATATTGCCAGTGTTTTATTTATGTGCAAAGAACACTAGGAAGTTATCTTTTGCAAATTCTTTCTACCTTAATGAAAAAAAAAAACCTTTAATTTTATTCTTTTACTCTATTAGTGAAAGTATAAACTGGAACCATTTTCCTAGAGGAAAGTGTGACGTATCAGTTAAACTTTCATTGTGCATATATTTGATTATAAACATTGACTCTAGAGTACCACTCACCTATATGCACAAAGAGGCATGCCCAGGATGTTGGTTACATAGCTGTTGATAACAGCAATAAAACTGAGAATGCTCTAAGTTTCATCAAGAGGGTATCATATAAAATATCATGCAACAATTAAAGGAATTCTATATATCATATGGAACTCTCTGAGACATATTTTCAAGTGAAAAATTATGTGGGAGAACAATATGTACAGTAAAAACCATTTATGCTTAAATACCACATATATATATTTTTTCATTTCCCTCCTTCAGCTTTTCCAAATAGTTAATGGTAACTTTATCTTTCCAGTAGCTCCAGATCTTTAAAAAATGGCTCTCTGTCCTTTCCTTTCTCACATCTAATTTGTCAATAAGTCTTCTTGACTTTAGCGTCAAACTAGCTTCTGAATTTGTCCACTTTGTACAATCTTCGTATTATAACATCCTGGTCCAAAAGTACATCATCTCCTACTATGATTTTTGGAAGTCTCCTGACTCTGTTTCCACCCTTACCTTCCCTACTGTATATTCTCAAGACAGTAATTAAAATAATCCTGTTAAAGTGCTGATCAGATAATTTCATCCTCCTGCTAAAAACCTTCAAATTCACAAGTGAAATTTCAAATTATTCCTTTGACAGACAAGGCCCTACACAGTCCAGCCCACTCCCACCTACCTCTCTGACTTCATCTCCTACTACTCTCTTCCTTATGGAACTTGATTGCAAAAAGTCCAGCCTCCCTGATGTTTCTGGAATGTACTAGCTAGGCTTCCTCTTCAGGGTCTTTCCCACTGCTTCTCAGTCTGCCTGGCTGTCTTTTCCAAAGACACCAGCATGATTCACTCCCTCACCTCTGTTAGATCTTTATTCTAAATCCACGATGTAAATGAAGATTCCCCTGTCTACTCTGGGAGAATTATGCTGCCAAAATTCTCTCTTTCTCAGCTATTTTCTCCTTAACATGAATTACCTACAGGAATTTAACCTACTTTAGCACTAGACAAAATATGTATTTACTTATTTTGCCTACTGTTGTTTTCTACACACACACACACACACACACACACCTCACAACACATACATGTTCCTAAGCACTGTCGAAGGCTGTGATTTCTGTTTATTTGCTAACTATATTTACTACACTTAGAGTAGTGCCTTCCATAGAGCCAAGGCTCAATACATTTGTTGAATAAATAATTGATTGAAGTAGGTGAATAGATGGATAGCAAAAACAAGTTAATCTTTTTCTGTAAAGCCCTATTACATTGAAGGGTTATTTTTCCATCACCACTCCTAGCCCTAAAGCCCTTTTATTTCACATTTGCAACTTGACTGATGAATTCATATTTACAGCTCTTAAATTACAATTACTGAATTTTTTTCTTTTAAACTAGTCACAGTGAGAAACAAAGAAACAAAAAACCCTTATTTGGTTCAAGAAAGAAAAAAATAGTATCATACAATGAAAATAACATTTATTTTAAGTGTTTACTAAGCCCTAGGTGCTGGAGCTTTGTAAGTATCAACTTACCAAATTCTCATAAAAACCTTGAGCAAAGACACATAGCTATTACATGTAGGACATAGATTCAAATACAGAAAATCTATACCCAGAACCAATGTGCTTAGCACCATCACAATACTGTCTCTATAGTCTTATGTTGTAGAAAGTATTACTACTTCCATTTTAAAGATGGGGAAACTGCACTAGATTTTAAGAACCTTCCACTTTATAAAGCTGTTAAGTATAACCAGAGCTAAAGCCAGGCTTTTACCCATAATGTATACTAACTCTCACTGTGTAATTCTTTAAAAAAAAAAAAAAAAGACGAAAGTTGTAATATGCTTTAGCTAGATACATCCATCCATCCGTTTATCCATCTAGTCATCTGGATAGTCATCATATATTTATTGAGTAGCAATTATGGCAGCAGATTCTATGCTTCTCAATGGGTATACAAAAGTGAACAGGACAGACATAATCCCCATCTTCAGGGAGTTTATAATCTAGGAAGCTAATAGTTGGGAGTATTTAAGAAGCTGGGAACATGACCACCATTCCACACATCCAAGATAAGCTATTTATTATGATAGCATATTTTGGTGCCCAAAAGACTTATTTAAATTATAACTACCTACAAATTTTAAAATTTTTACATAAGCAGCTACATTAGTAACACATCTTGTGCAATATTAATGACCTTTTTGATATTTACAGATCAAGGATTAACATCACAGAGAACCAAACAGTAATTAGAAAAAACAATATATGATTTTATTTCTAGTTTAAAAATTCCTAACTGGAAACAACAACAGACTTCTGAGAAATTGCATTTTCAAGCCCTGAGTACATCTATTTTCAGAGCTTTTTCACTCATGAAAAATTAGCTGCCTTTCTTTGGTAAGCTCTGAAAATGGGCATTATAAATATAGTAGAATGACACATGATTCCTATGAAAAGAAAAGCAAATAAATAATTCCCCTTCAGCTAAGGGGATCCGTAAGTAAACAGTTCACATAAAACCATGTGCAATTATAGTTATTCTAGTACTTTGGAACTCTTCTAAATGTTTATGTTCTTGCAGGGGTCAAGAGTTGAGCAGGAATTACATATGCTGTCTTCCTACATAATCATATAGAGGCAATCTTATTTCTAATACTGTCCCACGGTTTGGTGAAATGTGGAGGCTAAGCATCTGTCATCAATAATGCTGTCGAGAAGATTTGGAAAGCATTTGATCGGGTTTTGGCAGTGTGTTATCTGTTAAAATATTGTTGGAGGCAAACCTGGGAAGTTTTGATGCATTTAAAGGAGACACAAATGTCTCCGCACATGGGCGGCCTGATACTGGGATAGCGAAGTGTTTTATTTAGTAGAGGCACAGATTTCAGTGCAAGTCAATAAAGAAAAGAAGTATTGCTGTGTTTGTATATTCAAGCATATCCGCTAGGCTCCACAATAGGGCACTTTTCAGCGCTCTGAAAAGATGGCATTGGGAAGGAGCATCTGTTGAATGCATTAAGGAAAACTCCTTTTGCACTGAAGGCGAAACTGAAGCATAGGAGAGATTAGAGGAAAGGCCTGATTGGAAATTAGGCATTAAAAGACGTAGAAGTAAGGTTCTGCTTATCAGTCAAAGGAAAATGGGTTTGATAATATTATGCTGTTTCAGCTCCCACGGTGTTAACATTAGGTTGGAAGAAAAGAGAGAAAAGTTGGGGTCGGGTCCAGGTGGGGAAAAAAGGAAGGGGTATGAAGGATGACGAGTCTAATTAAAGATATGACACAGGTCATTTATAAGAAGGGCTTGATGAAACTATCAGGGAACATTTCACATTCCAGCCTCTGGAAATCAGCCAAACTAAGCTGACCATGGATATCAAACAACTGCCTTGGGATCTAGTGGGCTTGTCTTTCAAAAGGTTTCTGGGTTTGTTTCTCAAGTCCTTTCGAAGCTGAGGAAATTCACCAGATGCATCTGTGTTAGTCAGCAAGTCTAATAAACACCCAAGCACAAAGATTTCAAACCAAACTGATTTTTGCATACAGAAATAGTGACAATAAGGGGCTAGTTTAATCTGTATCTACCACAGTATACCAATGGAGTGTGATTCTAAGCAGTTTTTATTTAAACATGAAAGACAATTTGGGGTGGGAAAGGTAAGGTGTGAGAGAGAAAAATTATGCCAACTGAGGATTTCCCTCCATTCACAATACTTTTGAGAGAAATGGTTTAGACTTTTTAAAAAAATGACTTGGGCTGAACAAAGAACCCTAGTATTAAAATTTTTTTAAAAAGCGAAACCCTTTTTAAAAAATTAATTATCTGTGGAATGAAGGAAAGTCTGTGCCTCATTTTTTTCTTTCTACAAACAAGATAACAATTCTGATATCATAAGACTATAGTGAGGTTGTCCTATCAGAATTCAAACAGAAGCAAATGCTTAATGCAAGGTTACAAGTTAAAACTTAATTTGAATTTTTAAAAATAGCATAAGATATATATATATATATGCATATATGTACATATATAGGTAATAATTACTCCTTAAATGAGGCATCTTTCTTCCTGGAAATTTACAAGAAAGAGATAAACACTCATCAATCTGTATTGATTTAATGAAGCCTGATTGGAAGATGAGAAATGACTTAAGTGACTTCAGGAATATGGGCCCTTTTATATTTATATTTTTATTTTATATTGCTTTATGCTCAGTTTATCATTTATGCTTGTAGGTCTTTTATATATTTATTAATATATTTCAGTGAAATGTGTGTCTGTTTCTTGATCCGCTTGTAAATCAGAAATTCTTTTGCCACTGATAAAAAGAATGAAGATTATTTCATCTACATCTTTCAAGTGCATTTGATTGCCAAATTATTAGTAATGATCTAAAGAGAGAACTGCATGAGAGAAGATAGGAATTGTCTTCATCATCAATCTTTCACATACTCAAAGGGGGAAAAGAAAAAAAAGAATGTTTTCTTTCAACATTTAGTATATACCTAGGGACATGATGCTTTATCAAGAAAGGGCAAGAGGAATTCAGTGCCATAAGTGGAAAACAGAAAGTACTGAGGAAAAACCAATGTCTTATGAAAATGATGTGTGAAACACACACACACATACACACACACACACACACTCTCACACACTCTCTTTCCTTTCTTCCTGATTGACTCTCCTATCTTATTAACACAATTCTGAGACAGATTCTTAAATAATAAGCAGGACTGTGCTAAGAAATAGATTGATTTTTGTCTTGTTTTAGATTAAGGCTTAAAACATACATACATATTCCAAAATAAATCCACTAATGCCCCCTAAATCATGTGGTCCAGTTCCAGGCCAAACAAAATTTCTTTTCAGATCTTTTTGAACCACTATTTTCTTTCATAAGCAAGGAAAACCCAGAGTTGGCTCTAACTACATATATATTTGCATATGTTATAGCTCAAGACAGAATGGTAGCAACTCTTCTGCAGGGAAGAATAGTTAGCAAACTCAAAAACAACATTTTTATTCTCTTAAGTAATTAATTAATGCCTCTGTCTTGATTATAGCTTTAGTAAATGAAGATACCTTTTATTTTTACCTATATATTTGAACTTTTCCCATGTCCTATATCCTAGAATCAAAGTAGATATGTTTGTTTAAACAATAAGCAAACAAAAAATACCCTAGGAATACACATATAATATCATTACATCAAGAAATATAAGCCATCTAAAGAACTTTAATAGTTGAATTTTATAATAATACATTATTGTGCATTAATTTTTAAACTGTCGGAACTGCAGAGAAACATAATTCCTATTTTTTTTCCAGTGGTAAATTAACAAGGGGAAGTGAATAAACTGAAGCAATTAGGCAGACAGAGCAGGCTTCATTAACATGACAGTTAATGTTCATTGAGCACTTACTATGTGCCAGGCACTGTGTTAAGCACTTTACATGTTTTCATTGTAAATCATGTAATCCTCACAACAGCAATCATATAAGGTAGGTAGTTTGACCTCATTCTAAAATAAAGTCACAGAAAACCAAGAGACCAAGTAACTTGACCATGGTCACCCAGCTGCCAGAGCCAGGATTCAAACTCACACTTAGAGTGACTTCGGGACTACTGGGTCACAAACACACCTTCACAAACAAAGATTTCCAAATCTAAACTCATGAGGTTTATTTATAAATATTTGTGTGTTACTGTGTTTTAGAAACTTTTGTGTGGAAAGAGAACCAATGAAATGTTTCATGTGATAAGAAGTACGTGTTGACTGTTGTATTCATCAGGGCTCTCCAGAGAAACAGAACCAGTGGGATGTGCACATAGAGAGAGATTTATTTTAGGAACCAGCTCATGAGACTGTGGAGACTGCCAAGTCCAAAATCTTCAGAGTAGGTCAGCAGACTGGGGATCCAGGGAAGAGTTACAGTTCGTGTCCAAAGGTTATCTTCTGGCAGAATTTTCTCTTCCTCAGGCAGCATGAATCTTTTTCCTATTAAGACCTCTGCTGATTGGATGTGGCCCACCCTCGTTATGAAGGATAATCTTCTTTATTCAAAGCCTGCCGATTTAAATGTTAATCTCATCTTTAAATATCTTCGCAGAGACATCTATCTGGGTACAGTGGCCCAGCCAAGTTGTCATATAAAATTAACCATCACAATTGTACACTTGTATGTGTTTGTATATTTATATGTTATGGTTGAAAACAAATTAGTAAAATCCTTAATAGGGAAGAAGAATTAGCCAACTCTGAAACAATACTTACTGAGCACCTACTCTTTACTGGATATCGAACTACAACGAAGGTCCCAAGTTTAGAAATTTCCATAATCTGTGTGGGACAGTTCAGGGAGACAGAGACAGCTATGTAATGTATTCAAACAACTATGCTACACTGTGCTGAGTTTTAATAAAGAGGTTCTGACAGAGTTCTGCAAGAAGATGGAAGAAAGAGTAATGGATTCCTTGATGCCCACCCCAGGATCTGAGAAGAATCTCAAAGAGGAGACACTTGAGCCCCATTGTGGAGGAAGAGGACTCCACCAGGAGGAGAAAGCTGAAGAAGAAAGATATGAAAACACAAACATAGAGATAGGGTTTAAGGATTTGTAGGAAATCTAGTGAAATTGGAGCATGGCATTCATGATGGAGAGAGATTGGAACAACTTTATAAGTCATGGTATAAAATTAGGGCTTTATCTTTAAGATAATGGAAAACTGTTGAAGTTTCCAGCTGAGGGAATGATCCCAGATGTGCTTCAGAAAGACCCTATTAACGGTGGAAGAAGAAACAAAGTGGAGAACAGGGCTATGGAGGCAGGAAAACCGTTTAAGAGAGACAGTTGAACTTTTTTTTTTTTTTTTTTTTGCAGTACGCGGGCCTCTCACTGTTGTGGCCTCTCCCGTTGCGGAGCACGGGCTCCGGACGCGCAGGCTCAGCGGCCATGGCTCACGGGGCCAGCCGCTCTGCGGCATGTGGGATCTTCCCAGACCGGGGCACGAACCCGTGTCCCCTGCATCGGCAGGCGGACTCTCAACCACTGCGCCACCGGGGAAGCCCGACAGTTGAACTTTTGAACCAAGAGAACAAGATTGGGGAGCAAACTGGGAGGAAAGACTGAAAACTGACCTTTGGAATTAAAATTGATATACATTTAGTTATGTGTAATTTATAAGGGAGAAGGAATTCTTTCATTCAACAAATATATGTTGAGTACCTACTATGTATTGGACTATAAAGATGAAAAAGAGGATATAAGCAAACGATCACAATGTGTGATAAACATAATAATAGAAGAAAATGTAAAACATGAACATGAAATGAACTTGAGAGAGAAGAGTTAAGAGGGACCAAACAGAGAAGATTACACCCAGGCTGGGTTGTGATAGATGGCTAATAGCATGAGAAGAAAGGCTGGTAAGGAATTCCAAACAAAGGGGTAGAATTCAAAAACGCACTTAGGTGTGAATGAAACTTGTGCTCAGGGGTCACAGAGGGTCAGAAGTATAAAGAATGCAGGAAGAGAATAAGAAAAGGAAGAAAAGCCAGGTTGGTAAGAGCTTTGTTTGTATTGTATTGAAAGACATTAATCAGAGAAATAGTGTGGTCTCATATTTCTGGCAGAAGCACAGAGGGTGGATTTGTGGGGAAAACTGGTTGAGAGTTGTATTAGTTTCTTAGAGCTGCCATAACAAATTACCCCAAATTTTGTGGCTTAAGGAATTTAATTTAGGTATCAACAGGGCTACGCTCCCGCTGAAAGCTCTAGGGGAGAATCTTCCTTGCCTCTTCCAGCTTTTGATGGCTCTTGGCATTCCTTGGCTTGTGGCAGCATCACTCTGATCTCTGCCTCCATCTTCACATGGTCCGCTTCCCTGTATGTGTCTATGTGTATCTTTTTCTGTCTCTTATAAGACATTCACACCTGAATCCAGAATTACTTCATCTTGATTCTTACTTCAAGTACATTTGTAAAGACCCTATTTCCAAATAAAGGCAAATTCTGAGGTTCCAGGGGGACATGCATTTTTGTGAAACACTATTCAAACTACCACAAGAGGCAATTGCAATAACACAGGCAGAGGAGTGTGAGGCTCTCAGATAAAGGAGAACAGAGGAAATAAAGAGGTAGGTGGGAAGGAGGTCACAGTGACAGGAAGTCATGTTTGGAGGAAGCAGAAGAAGTGAAGTTAGAAGTTGAGGACAACTCCAATATTTCTGGCTGGGGAAACCAGGTGGAGTTTGGTACCAGTGGTTGAGATAGGAACTATATGAGTAAGAACAGATTTGAAAGATGAGTTCTGAGGTGTGGAGAACTTATAAAAGTTCAGTTTCACACAAGATAAAGTGCTTTGAGTGAGGCTATCCTCAAGGGGAAAGCAAAAGTTTTACAGTGACTAAGATGGTTGGATGCATGGTGGTAATGCAATTAACTGTAGTTGGATGAACAATGAAATAAAGATTTTTTTTTAAGAAAATAGTGTTAGTTTTGAAAATCTTAAGTTTGAAAAGTAGATGATGTATATATGCAAGGCAAGAAGTAGAGCACAAAGCAGGAAATAGGCATTTGGTGCTCTGGAAAAGAACTGACAATGTTTAGCAGTTTAACAGCAGAAGGCAAATGTCTCACAGGAGACCAAGACACGTGGAAAACAACGATGAGAGAACAGTGTCAGTGAAGTTAAGAAAGGAGTTTCAGTAAGGGAAGGTCAGTAGTATTAAAACTTCAACAAGATTGGGAATTAGGGATGATCTCTTCACATGTTGTTAGAGATCACAGTTTATCTCTGACCAAGTGGCTGAATTGCTGCACAGGTGCCCACGCCATGCTGCCATCACATGAAGAGTAAATAAAGACTTAGGGAGTGGAGATGCACGATACTGTTACATAAGAAATCAAGTTGTTAATTTGGATTGCAAGATCCCAAGTAAAAAACTATTTAAGTATACATGCAGAGAAAAGACTAGAAATATACATATCAACTATAAAAAGGTACGAACGTATTTATTGCTCTATTTACTAGTGCCAGTTATTATAAGGGGTTTACATGCGCTTACATTAACCTGTTTAATTTTCACAAAAATCCCCTGAAGGGCTGCTTTTATACACTTTGCACAAGGGGAAACGAACAGAGGTGAGGTCACTTGGCCAAAGACACACGCCTGATGTGTGACTGAACCAGGACTCAAACCTTGAGTCTGTTTCTGGAGGCTGCTCACTTATGCCAACAGTATCCTGCCTTCCATCATCTTAGCATTTTTCTCTACCTGGTGGGATTACAAGGGGTGTTTATTTCTCTTCTTATAACTCTTAAGCATGTTTTCCACATTTTCTACATCCATTTTATAATTTAAAAGATCCAAGTCAAATCTTTTTAAAGAAAGTAGAGCTAATGAATGTCCTTCTTGTGGGATATGGAGGGAAGAGAAGATTATAGTAATTTGATGAGTAACATTTAAGAAAAGCATTGATTTTTCTCAGTTTTTCTTTAGGATGACTTACACCCCTCTGAAGGCTAAGGGGATATAGATTCAGTGGAGAAAGAGAGGTCAAAAATATAAGAAAGAAAAGATAAGGGAGCACACAGAGTGTAAAAGGGAGAGGTGGAAGATGAGTTGTAAGAGCTGAGTGATAGTGTTCCTGCAGGGCAATTGTGGAAGAATGCTCTAAGCTGAGTGGAAGAGTTCAGAGAGGCACTGGGGTATGAAACAGCCAGTCGTGTCCATGGATTACAAGGAGCTAAGATCAGCAGCATGAGAGAGGATATTTAGAAAATGAGTAATAGCCTTGCAAGGGATAAAGATAGCATCACAGGAAAAGAACTGGGGACACTTAGTCCAAGGTATACATTTTGAGGTAGAGGGGACAGGAGTCGAGGAAATCCATGATTTTGCATGTCTCTTTTTTTACTGGATAAAATAAGTTGCTAGATCTCCTGATAGAATCAAGAAGGCAGTGGTTTGGTTGAAGGTGAACATGTGAAAACTTTGGAAAACCTTCAGATGGAAGGGGGAAGTGAGGCGCCTGGGGATGGATGAATGTGAATGGCTGAGTAGAAAGAGGGTCCATTCTTCCCACTCTAGCAGTGGTTTGTTCACTTTGGAGCAAACTTCCTGAAAGTAGGAATTCTGTCGTTTTCATTCTGTGGCCCAATGCTTAAAACACAATCCAGGACAAGGTAGCTGCTATTAATGTAAATGATCAGAGTGGAGTTTCTCTAACCATTGTCATCTTATGGATTAAATGGGGCACAGAACTGGCAGGGACTCTGAGTTCACCGGTGTTTGCTCCTACCTGCTGAATAGAACTTTCCAGCCACTAAGTTTTCAAGTTGTGAGAGTCGTGAAGTGCCCCAAGAAACTAGCCACAATTCTTATAAAAGATTCAAGTTAAACATGTGTGAGGTAGAATGAGCCCTGTCACTGTTCTCAGGGCAGAAGTCTGAGCTAACATTTCTTGGTCCTTTGACAACCAAATATTATGGAAGTCTACTAAGCAGGCTGACTGGCCTAATTTGATTTTCTACTTCTTTTCCACTGCGTGTAATATAATCAGTTTCAAGGAAACTTGTCCACCTCTACCTGATTCCACTGCCACCAGCATGTTTAGAAATTATTGAGAGGGCCAAAATAATATTTTGATGGCAAGGCTGGTTTGACATGAAGTCAAAACAGATGACTCAATATATTTTTACTGTTTTCTCCACACGATGTCAATCAATTCACTTGACTGGTGTAGGAACTGTGTGTGTGTGTGTGTGTGTGTGTGTGTGTGTGTGTGTGTGTGTGTGTGTGTGAGCAGGGGTGGTGTATCAAGCAAACAGTTTCGTTGTCCTTCTCTTTAACGAAATTGGTGAAATCAATGATCAAGTCACTGTTCGGTGTTTTGAAAAGCCAGGCTAAGTGGGGAAGTGGAATTCTGTGACTCCTGGACGATGTAGCTTAGTTCCTTTAAAAGGCATTTGTGGGGCTTCCCTGGTGGCGCAGTGGTTGAGAGTCCGCCTGCCGATGCAGGGGACACGGGTTCGTGCCCCGGTCCGGGAAGATCCCACATGCCGCGGAGCGGCTGGGCCCGTGAGCCATGGCCGCTGAGCCTGCGCGTCCAGAGCCTGTGCTCCGCAACGGGAGAGGCCACAACAGTGAGAGGCCTGCGTACTGCAAAAAAAAAAAAGGCATTTGTGAGGTTAATAACTACTTGAACTTTGTAGGACAGTTTTCTGAGCAATATTGAATGCTACATATAGATTAAGGTTCTTCTATTAGCAGATGGCCATAAAAGCCTTCTGCTAATAAATATTTATTAAATTTGACTTATTTGAATTTGCAGCCAGGGCCCTGGTCCTAAATTGTAAGCCTTCAAGGAAAACACTGGAAAAGACATTCCAATTAAACATGCCACTCGAAGAAATCATCACATCATGCCTCGAGGAATGTGTGCTTCTGGTGCTTATGAGGTCCCAGAGATAACGGGAGCTTCCTGAGCATGCCATAGCTCTAGATCAGTGGCACTGATTCAGTCTCCAAACAACAATGAACTTTTAAAAAGTTACAATCTCCCTTAGAAAAGAAGATAAGTGTTTTCCATAACAAGGTACAGAGACCTTGGGCATTGATTTATGCCTTTTCCTTCTCAAAAAGCTGGAGGTGGGTGGGGCTGAGTATAGAGGGTTTTACTTTGGAAATGGATTCAATTCAGATGTGTCACATTTGTTTCCTTCCCAGTATGATTTCTGTGACCAGTCATAAAAGGTACAATCAACCTTTCCTAAATAACTAATGCTAGGAACATTTATTATACCTAGCTCCTTAAATTATGAAAATGACAAGTACATAAAATTTTTCATTCAAGCACTCTGACTTACTTAGCAAGCATACTGAGCTAAGTAGGAGTTTAATGAGTTCTACTGTTGGGTTATACGCACCAAAATTTAATTAAGTTTCTGATCTAATGCCCCCCTTGTTTCACTGATTAGGGGAGTCATGAGTGGACCATGTCATTCTCAGAAGGACAGTGCAATTGTGAAATCTGAGCAGTCTATATGGTTTTTTTTGCCCAAATGTTCCTTTCAAGTCTCATTAGATTATTATGAGTGTTACAGCTGTGCTAATCTTTTTTTCTGAGAAATGAACTTTTAAAATTGCACATTTAAAAAGTGACTTCTAGAGTTACCATGGCAGCTTCATTATAATGCACAGAGATGAGCATTATCACAGCTCGGCCTGATCTATCCAGGGCTGTCAGGAAATGAGAATTCCACATAAAGTGCATGCTCCAGTAGGGCTCATAAAACTTGCCAGATCAAGTGCCTAGACTTTCAGTTTAACAATTTGAAATGAAAAGCTTTCTGTCATATACTGCACACATCTCTGTTTCCTTCAATATATTCTTGATGACTCAGGATCTCTGTTATCAATAGCTTATTGTACTTAGAGCTACAAACAGTGCTGTTTGATTTTTTAGTCTCCTTTTTCATCTCAGTTTGCCAGCTGCTTATGATGACCAGGGACACTAAGAGTCGTTTCAGACCCTGAGAGGGTTTTTGCCCCCCACCCTCCAGCAAGGATAGATTTATAAAGATATGTCATGTCACCTAGAGAGTCTAGGTCCTTTGCTGGGGACTTGATGGGCAAAAATGGCAGATTTGTACTAATATGCAATGTAGTTGGTTCCTGAACCTTCTTTCTAGAGGCATGATTTGTGTTTTCTCCTGACTTCCTGTGCATAGTCCAAGATAATTACTCCTTACCCACCCCTAGATTTACCATGTTCTGATGGACTATTTCTTACCTCTGCACTGAGTACCTTAAACAGTTCCTTACATAGAAGTTTCTAGAGCTCCAAATATGGAGCTAAGACTCACCATTCATCATGAAACTTAAGGATGCAAGCCTGCTTAACCTTCCTGGGCCTGTTTTCTCATCTATAAAATAATGTCATTTAGATAAAATGCAATTATATATTTGGAATACATGGTATAGTCTCCAACTCATAGGAAGAATTCAGTCAATGAAAAAAACTATATGTGTGGAAAATGATAGTGGTTGTAGCTAAAAAAGACTGATAAATGGTTGTATTATAAAGACTATTTTAGGGCCTTGAAATTCTATTATGGCTTAAGTATTGAGCTTCCATCAGTTATTTGTCTGTGTGGCCTCTTTTTGTGTCCATTACTACTGTATGAAGTCTGTAGTAACAACTTTGTGTAGTCCATCCCATAAGTAAACTTGTAACAAAATTAGAGATTAGAGGTGTCTAACATAATGCATTGAGCTCAAATTGTGGGTGTGGCTTAGTAAAAAAAAATGTGACTTTGGTTTCTGAGAGGAGCCATCTCATTATCTCAGACCCTGTGTTTTCTTATCTCTAAAATAAGGATAAAAGTATCTTCTTCCAAGATGTGGTATATATATATAATGGGATATTACTCAGCCATAAAAAGGAATGAAATTGGGTCATTTGTAGAGATGTGGATGGATCTAGAGACTGTCATACAGAGTGAAGTAAGTCAGAAAGAGAAAACAAATATCGTATATTAACATATATATGTGAAACCTAGAAAAATGGTACAGATGAACCAGTTTGCAGGACAGAAATAGAGACACAGATGTAGAGAACAAACGTATGGACACCAAGGGGGGAAAGTGGCGGGGGCAGGGGTGGTGGTGTGATGAATTGGGAGATTGGGATTGACATATATACACTAATATGTATAAAATGGATAACTAATAAGAACCTGCTGTATAAAAACATAAATAAAATTAAATTTAAAAATTATAAAATATATATCTTCTTCCAAGATTAGAAAAAGATAAAATTTGTACATAGTAAGCACATAATAAAGTTATTGTCAGGTATTTAATTTCTAGACGTAATTACATATAAAATAAGGGCTACTGAAAAATAAAATCTGAGTTCACTCTTGGCTGAATGTATGGCTCACCAGAAAGGATGATATATAAAATTATAGAGTGGGGTTGTACACTATCACTAAAGCAGTGGATCAACAATCATATTACAAGTTAGGAGAACACTTCCCTCCCTTGCTCTTCCTTAAGTGTAGAAAACAATTCATTTACAAGTGCATCAAAAAGAATAAAATACCTAAGAATAAATCTAACTACAGAGGTAAAAGACCTGTACTAGGAAAACTATAAGACACCAGTGAAAGAAATTGAAGGCCACACAAACAGACGAAAAGATATACCATGCTCATGGATTGTAATAATAAATATTGTTAAAAAAAAAATGACCATACTACCCAAGGCAGTCTACAGATTCAGTGCAATACCTGTCAAAATACTAATGGCATTTTTCACAGAACTAGAACAAATAATTCTAAACTTTGTATGGAAACACAGAACACCCTGAATAACCAAATAATCTTGAGAAGGAAGAACAAAGCTGAAGTATCATGTTCCCTGATTTCAAGCTATACTACAAAGTTGCTGTGATCAAAACAGTATGGTAATGGCACGAAAACAGACACATATATCAATGGAACAGAACAGAGAATCCAGAAGTAAGCCCACACTTACATGATTAATAAATCCACAACAAAGGAGGCAAGAATATACAATGAAAATGACAGCCTCTTCAGCAAATGGTGCTAGGAAAACTGAACAGTTCCATGCAAAAGAATCACACTGGACTACTTTCTCACACCATGTATAAAAATAAACTCAAAATGAATTAAAGACTTATGTAAGACCCGAAACCATAAAACTCCTAGAAGAAAACATAGGCAGTACACTCTTTGTCTTAGCAATACTTTTTTTTTTTTTAGATATGTCTCCTCAGGCAATGGAAACAAAAGCAAAATAAACAAAGGGATTACATCAAACTAAAAAGCTTTTGCACAATGAAGGAGACTATCAATAAAATGAAAAGGCCTCCTAGTGAATGGGAGAAGATATTTGCAAATGATATATCTCATAAGAGGTTAATATCCAAAATATACGAAGAACTCATACATCTCAACATCAAAACACACACACACACACACACACACGCCATGATTAAAAATGGGCAGAGATCTTGAATAGACCTTTTTCCAAAGAAGACATACAGATAGCCAACAGACACATGAAAAGATGCTCAACATTATTAATCATCAGGGAAAAGCTAATTAAAACCACAATGAAATATCACTTCACACCTGTCAGAATGGCTATTAAGCAAAAGACAACACATCACAAGTGTTGGAAAGGATGTGGAGAAAAGGGAATCCTCATGCACTGTTAATCAAAATGTAAATTGCTGCAGCCACTTTGGAAAACAGTATGGAGTTTCCTCAAAAATATTAAAAATAGAGCTACCATACAATTCAGCAATTCCAAAGAAAACAAAAACACTAATTTGAAAAGATATAGGCACACTGCAGTATTTACAATAGTACAAGATATAGAAGCAACCTAAGTGTCCATCAATAGATAATGGATAAAGAACATGTGGTATATATATAACAGAATATTACTCAGCCATAAAAAAAGAATGAGGGCTTCCCTTGTGGTGCAGTGGTTGAGAGTCTGCCTGTCGATGCAGGGGACACGGGTTCATGCCCCAGTCGGGGAGAATCCCACATGCCACGGAGCGGCTAGGCCCGTGAGCCATGGCCGCTGAGCCTGTGCGTCCAGAGCCTGTGCTCCGCAATGGGAGAGGCCACAAGAGTGAGAGGCCCGCGTACCGCAAAAAAAAAAAAAATTAAATCTTGCCATTTGTGACAACATAGGTGGACCTAGAGGATATTATGCTGAGTGAAATAAGTCAGACAAAGACAAATACTGTATGATTTCACTCATGTGTAATCTAAGAAACAATAAATGAACAAACAAAACACAAATGGAGTCATAGATACAGAGAACAAACAGGTGGTTGTCAGAGGGGAGGAGAGTCAGGAGATGTGTGAAATAAATGAGGGAACTTAAGACGTACAAACTTCCAGTTACAAAATAAATGAGTCAGGGGTATGATATGTACAGCATGGGAAATATAGTCAGTAGTAACATAATACCTTTGTATGGTGGCAGATGGAAACTAGACTTATGATGGTGATCATTTTATAATATAGAGAAATATCGAATCATTATGGTGTGCTCCAGGAACTAACATAGTGTTGTAGGTCAATTATACTTCAAAAACAAATAAACTCGTAGAAAAAAAGATCAGATTTGTGGTTACCAGAGGCAGTGGATAAAGGGAAGAGGGACTGGTTGAAATGTGTCAAAAGGCACAGACTTCCAATTATAAGATAAATAAGCACTAGGAATATAGTGCACAACATGATTAATATAATTAATACTGCTGTATGTTATTTATGAAAGTTATTAAGAGAGTAAATCCTAAGAGTTCTCATCATAAGGAAAAATACATTTTTTTAACATCTTTATTGGAGTATAATTGCTTTACAATGGTATGTTAGTTTCAGCTTCACAACAAAATGAATCAGTTATATATATACATATATTCCCATATCTCTTCCCGCTTGCGTCTCCCTCCCTCCCACCCTCCCTATCCCACCCCTCCAGGCGGTCACAAAGCACCGAGCTGATCTCCCTGTGCTATGCGGCTGCTTCCCACTAGCTATCCACCTTACGTTTGGTAGTGTATATATGTCCATGCCTCTTTATCGCTTTGTCACCGTTTACCCTTCCCCCTCCCCATAGCCTCAAGTCCATTCTCTACTAAGTCTGTGTCTTTATTCCTGTTTCACCCCTAGGTTTTTCATGACATTTTTTTTTTAATTTCTATTTTGTACCTCTATGAGGTGATGGAGGTTCACTAATCTTATTGTGGTAATCATTTCATGATGCATGTAAATCAAATCATTATGCTCTACCCTATAAACTTATACAGTGCTCTATGTCAATTATATCTCAATGAAACTGGAAGAAAAAAGAAAAATAGTAAATACATGGAAGAGATTTACATGCATCATTCACTGTCCAAAACAATTAAGCTTTCCTCTACTTTCTCCTGCCTTTCTCACTTCCTTCAAGTTTTGCCCAAATGGTACCTCCACAACTTATAGTCCTGTTTAAAATGGCAACTTTCTCCCCACTCCCAACACTGCTCTTTATGGCATTTATCACTTCCAACCTACTATACAATTTACTTCTTGTTGGTGTTTATTGCTGATGTTTCCACACAAGAATGTAAGCATCACCAAAGTGAACAATTTTTTTTTCTTTACTGATTGTATCTTAAATACCTAAAGCAGTGCCTGGCATTGAATGATATTTTTGACTATATGAGCAAAGTTTTAGTATTGCTTCTCAGACCCTCTATTTATAATGAAAAAAAAGAACAACAAAATATTTAGCATTACTATTTGGGGACTGAAGTTATTAAGTTATTACATACTAATTTTAATTAATAATAAATTAAATTAGCAATATAAATATATAAGGTAAAAAAAAGTGAGCCTGTTTTTAATTCATTATTTTGAGCCCTTAATTTTCTTTTTTGCAACTAAAACTGGTAGTTTTAGTTGAATCATACTCTTGTCTTTATTTGGTCATTCTGCAGTAATGTTTTTTGCACAAGGATCTTAACAGAGCCATGAAGAACTTGAGTATCTTTTTGACTTTCTGTTTTTGATTAGATTCCTTCAAGGACATGTTCTTCCAAACCTGTCCAGCTCAGAGAATTTACATGGAGTGCTGTAATCTTGAGGACAGTAAATACCCGTGGTAGCTGGCGTTAGTCACAGGATGGTGCATTTTAAGGGATGAAACATTTTGTGTCTCTAGATAGCTTCACAAAGGTGGCTTAGATCAGTGTTCCTTAAACTTTATTGTAGGCGTCTTCCTCCTTCTCCTACTGCAGGGCCAGAGTCCCTGAGGGAGTCCAGCTGTGTTTAAGTCTGGCGGGTGCCACCTGTCTCTGCCATGCCCCCCAAGAAACAGGCTCAGGCTGGGGGCAGCAAAAAGGCGGAGCAGAAAAAGGAGAAGATTATCGAAGACAAAACTTCTGATCTAAAGAATAAGAAAGGAGCAAAGCAACAGAAGTTTATCAAGGCTGTCACTCATCAAGTTAAATTTGGTCAACAAAATCCACTTTAGGTAGCATAAAGTGAAGCTGAAAAGAAGTTGAAGAAAGATGACAAGAAGAAGGAATTGCAAGAGCTAAATGAGTTGTTCAAACCTGTAGTTGCCGCTCAAAAAATAAGTAAAGGTGCAGATCCCAAATCCATGGTATGTGCATTCTTCAAGTAAGGACAGTGTACTAAAGGAGATAAGTGTAAGTTCTCTCATGACTTGACTCTGGAGACAAAATGTGAAAGGCGAAGTGTTTACATTGATGCAAGAGATGAAGAGCTTGATAAAGATACTGTGGATAATTGGGATGAGAAAAAACTGGAAGAAGTAGTAAACAAGCAGCACAGTGAGGTGGAAAAGAAAAAACCAAAAACTCAAATAGTGTGCAAGCATTTCCTTGAAGCTATTGAAAACAACAAATATGGCTGGTTTGGGGTATGCCCCAGAGGGGGTAATATTTGCATGTATCATCATGCACTTTCTCCTGAGTTTGTCTTTAAAAAAGATAAAAAGAAGAAAAAGAAGATGAAATGTCATTAGAAGATGTAATTGAAAGAGAGCATTCTGCCATAGGTCCAAATGTTACCAAAGTTACGTTAGAATCTTTTCTTGCATGGAAGAAGAGAAAAAGACAAGAAAAGATTGATAAACTTGAGCAAGATATAGAAACAAGGAAAGCAGACTTCAAAGCAGGGAAAGCATTAGTGATTAGTGGTTGTGAGGTGTTTGAATTTCGTCCTGAACTGGTTGACGATGAGGAGGAGGAAGCTGATGATACCTTTTATACCCAGGGAACAGGTGGTGATGAGGTTGATGATTCAGTGAGCATAAATGACATAGATTTAAGCCTGTACATCCCAAAAGATGTAGATGAGACAGGTATTACTGTAGCCAGTCTTGAAAGATTCAGCACATATACTTCAGAAAAGGATGAAAACAAATTACGTGAAGCTTCCGGAGGTAGGGCTGAAAATGGTGAAAGAAGTGATTTGGAAGAGGACAACGAAAGGGAGGGACAGGAAAATGGAGCCATTGATTCTGTTCCTGTTGACGGAAGTCTTCTTACTGGGGAAGATTTGGATGAACTAGAAGAAGAATTAAACACACTTGATTTAGAAGAATGACACCAAACAAGTCAATGAAAAAATTAAGCCAGCTCAGCATGAGTTGAAATTGACTACATTAAGTTTTTTCCACCTAGAATTCAACAGGATGTTTGTTTCCCATGCTGATTCTGGAGGGCTTACTCTCCTCCAAAAAAGGAATATTCTCCCTACATCTTGTCTTCTGACTTTGGCTACATCTCATAGTAAGTTCAGAGTAGTTCATGATAAATTAAAAATATAATGGTCATTGCAGAAAATGATTGATTGTTTTAACTGTCCACTCAAGTAGGAAGTGTAACTGCTTTTCCAGCTTTTGATTTTCATTGGGTATGTGTTATTAGAAGGACAACATAAATTTAAATTACCCTTCATTTAATGCAGTTTTTAATGAGTGATTTTCTTCCCTTTGTATTTATATGTTCAAAAGGCTGCCTAAGATATGAGCCTGTACTTCATAAAGGAAACTGTGTATGCAGATTCAGTATTGTATATCTTTGGACAATTAGATGGACATTTAAAATGAAACTTCATTAGTCTGCCAGGATCAGCTGCAATGCCCTGTGTTAAACTGTTTTAAACTATTCCTTTTCTTTTTTGCCAATAAAGTTGTAAATAAAGACCTTGATACATTGAAATCCAAAACAATAAAAATAAAACTTTATTGTATATGCAAATTACCTGGGAATCTTAAAAAAATGCATATCAAGAGTAGGTAGATCTCCAGTAGGGCTCTAGATTCTGCATTTCTAATCAACACCCAGGTGATATTGACACTGTTGATGCAATAAACACCCTTTGCATAACAAGGGTCTAGATTAAACTTTTTTATTGTCATTAACCTGTTTCCTACCTGAATTAAACTTCAATTTGATTTCTTAAAGAGCGATGAGGAGAAAAATTACACACTTTTTCTTTCATAGTTTAAAAGCATCTGGTAACATTTTTACTCAATAATATTAATTATGAATTTCAAGTTTGTGTACAATAGCATTTACAAACAAATAAGAGAGTTAGTTTTTAGGAACGATCTAAAGACAGGTGTAGATTTTATTCTCTAATGAGGTTCAAGTTTAGGACTGTAATGAGCCTCGCTGAAAAAGTGAAGCTAAATGGCAGATTTGTTTTGATAGAGACCGAGAATTTTAAGTGCGTGCTGGCTTTACATGTCTTTGAAACTCTGTGCTATAAAAACACAGAAGCCAGGAAATGAACCCAGCCAAGTGATTCCACTCTCTAAAGATGTCAGAATCAGTTCTCTGCGATGTCCAAATATTCCTCCTTCAGAAGTGAAGGAGGAAAGGCCTCAATCATCTGTAGCTGAGTAAACCAAGAGCACTTTTTCTTATGTAAATCAGTCACAGTTCCTTAAAGAAAAGCATCCTTCCTCCTGAAGACAGCTGAAACATACATCTCTTATTCCAGTTCAGGCTTTGTTTTCTCTGAAATTGGAGAGGAGGACTATTGAAATTTTGTCTTTATTCTTTTAAGAAAAATGAGCTAGCTTAGAGAACAGAAGAATTGGGGTATGCGTGTGGAAGAGAGACACTCAATGCTAGTGTCCCAAGTACCTCAAGTTTCTCGTTTTGACTCAGAATTATAAAACAACAATTTCTTTGACCCAATTGCCCCGGTTGGGGCTGGTCCGAGTCCCCTCATTGGGCACTGGGAGATCAGGTTCTGCATGTCTGCTCACCAAGCATTCTCCTAGCTATTAGTAACTGTCTTCACTTGGAATTCTCTTTTATGACTCAGTGCAACTCTTATGTTTGGGCTGGGCAACCTTCAAGTTCTTACTTAATCCAACCTGATGCAATCTGAGTGGAAACAGACTGTGCTCCCCTTTTTCTTAAGAAAAAAATTGGTAATATCACTGTGGCTGGAACAGTTAGGGAAACTTTGAGAAGAAAATAAGAAAATCATGGCTTAACTGGGGATTTTAATGTGACAAAGTATAGGAGTTCTTACGGTCATACGAGTGCACTGACACGGAAGTATTTGCCTTTGAAATTGGGTAAACTGAGCTTAAAATTTGCATGGGGGCAAATTAGCATGTGGTGTATCTCAAGATCTCATAATTCTCCTTTCAGAGAACATCTGCTTTCTAAAGGAAAGCTGGCAGACCATGCTGCAGGTAAAAGTCGAGATCATTTGTGACAAAATCAACTTCAGTAGTTAATGTAACACTCTAAAGCAGGGGTTCTTAACTAGGTGTTGTACCCAGAAGCTTCAGTGATTACATAGGGCACTTGTACAGTTTACTAGGAGAGGGTATATTAGTTTTCATCAGATAGATTGTCAAATGATTCTGTGATTCTCCCAGAAAGGTGAAGAACCATATCACTTGTGTCTCTCAAAATTTAAAACATTTGTGACTTTGAGCTAAACATTCCATCTTCAGGAATCTATCTGACATAAATAATCATCCTAATGAACAATTTCTGAATTGTTTGTAATAGTCAAAGAATAGAAAAAACCTTACATATCCATCAATAGAAAATAGTTTAAAATATTATAGCACATTTATATTATGGAATACTATACTGCCGTTAAAAATAATAAGGCTTGTATTGAAAACTGTCTCAGATGTCTTGTTAACTTAAGAGTCTTCTGTTCATCAGATGATCAATTAAGCATCCATGATGTGCTAGACACTTTGGTACCAGGGATAAAAATAAGGAAATACTGACCCTTCTCTAGTTTCATTTTACTTAAGGTCTAGATGAGATCAATATGTATTTATGATATGTGGATAAAGATATAAGTGCTAGTGTTTGCTTGCATATGTGTATTTTCATATACATATCAAAAGTTTGGAACAATATAAATCAAGAAACAAGATTTTAACACCAGGGATTTGAAAAGGAGGAAGAGATGTTCAATTTTTCTTTTATTTTGTTTGAATTTATTTTAAAATGTCTATTACTTTGGTAACACTTAAATATTTTTAACCATTTACTTAAAACTCTGGGGGAAAGCATTGCTTTTAAGCTGAGTGTATAACTGGTTACCATAGTCTTCATAGTAACAAAAAAATTTGTAGGCTTAATTTTTTAAAAAAATTTTTTGATACTAACAGCCAGTTTGACAATCTTTTTGTATTTAAGACAATTTTTAAAACTGTCCACTGGGTCTCTATTCTACTCCCGTGTAATAGTGATTACACATGAAACCCTCTTCTTATCCCTTTTCTTTGGATCTATTGCAGACATATCAAATAGTTTCCCAATCCACAGTGTTATTTGGCATACAAAATACTGACACCAACCCTGGAGGAATGAACAGTTATTTGGGTTAAGTTAAAAGTGTTTTGTTCAGTATCTAACCACCAACCACATGCTCTTGGAGATCTTTTCGGCTATGTGTTTGATTCTCCAAGTACATTTTTTAAGTCTCTAAAACTCAGGGCTCAACATTTGAGTATGATTTATACCATGTTTTACCAAGTCTTTGTGGGAACGTCTACAAAAGATATTGTGCCTATTTCAATGACTGTACAATGACTGATCTTGTCATTCATCAATTCTTCCATGAAAAGAGTACATATGTATTGGTTGAGCTGCACTGGAGGACCATGACAGGAGTCCAGCTGGTGTAGAGGAGTCCATAAATGGTATTTGAGCACTACCTAAAGCATCGTAAAGAAGCATATGAAAAAATGACTCATATGTTAACCTCAGAGATAAAGAGCCCTAATGTTCATCACTATCAGTTCTTTCCTCCTGAGGACACCAGGAGTGTTACACATTCCAGCCACCTTGCAGTTTGGTGGGGCCACACACTAGTTCTGGCCAAAGGACTGGGAATAAACTAATGTACATTAATCCAAAGCTAACATGCTTAATTGATAGAGAAAACCCTTCCAACATACCTTTTCCCATCCATGGTGATTTCAAAAGCCACCACAGCTGGAGTATGCAGCTGCAAGGTGAAGCTGCATCATGGTAACATCTTTGTCAGCCTGGATCCCTGAGTGGCTTCATGGACACTTAGCTGCCCTTGGAGAGTGGCCAGGACCATGACATGAGCAATAGGCCTATGTTACGTTAACAACCGAGGCTTAAGGGTGTTGCTTCCTGCTGCATAATCCAACCTGTTTTGACAAACACAGCCATACTTACGTCCAATGAAATTTCAGTTTCTTTTAATTTAGTTTTGTTTAAAAGATTAATTTTTAAGAGTCTGATATGTACCAGGCACTGGTTTGGGTACCAGAAGTACAAAGATGAAAACTCTCTAAACTGAAGGAGCACTTGCATTAGAACCACCTGGAGTGCTGCTAAAAATAAAAAATTCCTAGAACTGAATTCAGACTTATTGGAAGAGAATGTCTAGGCATGAGGACCTAGAACAAGCTAGTCAAATAAGTCTTGCGCATCTTTATGTTTGGGACTGATCTAATGGTAGATAAGGACACACAGGTTATTTTGATTTATTCCTGTAGATATAAAAGTGGGCTGTTGTACGTGACTTGTGAGAACTATGAGACCCCCGGTGGAGTTCTGCTTAGCAGACTGGACCATAATGGCACTGCTCAGCCGTGTGTTTTGGGCAGGACTATTTCAATGACTATACAAAGACAAATTTGCTTGAAACAAAAGTCAGATCTCCATTTCCAAAATGAATGGAAGAATTGAAGAGATTTTCACTGTCATGGAACTTTTGCTAATTTAAACTAAAAAAAAAAAAAAAGAAAGAAAGAAAAACCACTGATTTTTAAGTGACTGAATTTACATTCTTAATTTATAAGTGTATACATTTTAAACACCAATAATAGGGTTGTGATGCAGTGGCTGGGATGGTAATAAATATTTTTAAAGGAGCTTCATAACTCAGGATTTGGGTATAGAAACAGAAGCCACTAATTTTTTATTTATTTATTTTTGGCTGGGTTGGGTCTTCGTTGCTGCACGCGGGCTTTCTCTAGTTGGGGCGAGCGGGGGCTACACTTTATTGTGGTGCGCGGGCTTCTCATCGCAGTGGCTTCTCTTGTTGCGGAGCATGGGCCCTAGGCGCGCGGGCTTCGGTAGTTGTGGGTCACAGGCTCTAGAGCACAAGCTCAGTAGTTGTGGCGCACGGGCTTAGTTGCTCCGCAGCATATGGGATCCTCCCGGACCAGGGCTCAAACCCGTGTCCCCTGCATTGTCAGGTGGATGCTTAACCACTGTGCCACCAGGGAAGTCCTGAGAAACAACTAATTTTTAAACACTCATTGGTTAAAAGAAATTGAAATAGAAGGAAGTCTTACTCTTCTAGCAGGAACATTTCTGCTCTGTCCATGCTAGGAAGATGTTCTTGTCCACATTCTCAGTATGATTATATGAGCTTTCAACACATCCGTGCCTTTGTTCTAGTACTGATCCAAATCAAATGCACTTTGCAGATCAATAAATAATTATCATATACAGAATTTATATGTACCATTCCCATCACTTAGCTGTCTGCATTCTGTTAACTGCATTTGGGCAGAATTTAGAATTTGAATGAACGTAATTGCAAATAGCTTGTCATGATCCATAAAGGGTTTTATGAAATGGGAATGCAGGAAAGCTCTCTTTTTACCATCCTGACGACAGCAGAAACTGGGATTATCTGGAACGTAAACAAAAATTTAGCTCAACAGTCTCAATTTCCAGACCCACTATATATTGATTTCCTGTCAAGAAGACGTACAGCTCTTGGAACATGTTGCCTGTATTCTTATTTATTTATATATTTATTTACTCATTCATTCATTTTGCAGTGGGGTAGCTATGGCTGCCAAATAAAATAAGCTTCTGGAGTAGTAGAATATATCAGTGCCTTTAAAATGTGCACCTAATATAGGAAAACACTCCTTTAGGAGGAAGGAAAAAATCATTATGGGGGGTAGATGATTCCTGTCTACTATGAACTTTGCATGGAGGTGAATATGCATATCTATAACTCACTAAAAAAAATTAAATTTTTGGAATTAGGATTACACAGTAGATGAGACACTTTGTAGGTACAGGGCAGTGGAAATATACCAAGAAATATACACTGCTACCTAAATCCCATTTGATCTCATTTTCTTATACCATTTTTTTTCTCCAGGTTAAAGTGAAATAGGGAGGTGGTCACAGCTTCAACTTCCTACAGACAGCTAAAAAAGCATAATAATAGCAAGACAATAATTTAAGTCAAAAGCTCTAAATATTGGAGATTTGTGGTGGATATCAACATAGTAAAGGCTCTGAGAAGTCCTGTGGGAATGACCCACATTTTCTAAATGTATTCAACTATTTTTTATACCTCCTATTAACTTCCCACAGAATACATGGAAAATAAGGCCTGATTAGCTCCCCAATCTCATCTGTTGCCATTCCACACCTTAAAATATGGGTCACAGATTCACATCTCTCAATCTCCAGTTTTTACACATGCTGTTCTTTTTACCTTATTTCTTTTTTAATTTTCTTTAATTTTTTTTTTTTTGTTCCACCTTCTCATTATTGCTGTTCCAGCTTTAATGAGCTAAACGTTACCTGTAGTCTAGGTCATAGCTTAGCAGTCATTTTGCCTGGGAAGTTTTTCCTAACACCCCAATTACAGACACCATGCTGTTTCTCCACCTAATCCAGTACTTCTTCATAGCTACAAACACCTTTAGTTATAATTATATTTTTAATGATCTTGCTTCCCTGTTGGATGATAAGCTCCACAGACCTGCATGCTCTGTTGTCTTATTCAATATTTTAGCTTCAGCATCTTGTATGGTTATTGGCACATCTTAAATACTAAATAGATACTTATTAAAGTGAAATGAATATCTTGAACCACTGGTTTAGAGAAATGTTCTTGAGGCTTTTAGACTAAGATACCCACAGATTCTCAGTAATTTATTGTGCTTTTGACCTGAGAGAATTACATTAGTCTATATAAATTGCTTCATTTTTTTTGAATTTTACTTTATTTTTAATTTTTGTTTTAGCTTTTTACTTTTATTTTCTTTTATTTTATTTACTTTTATTTTATTTTATTTTATATCTGTGCCTATCTTGAGGTCACAGTATAGTTTACCAGCTAAAGCCAGAGGTTTCTAGACTTTGGGAATTGCAACTTGCTCTACTTGGTGTGATTTCATAATATGCTCATTTCTCCCTAAAAAAAAAATGCCACATAATATTTATTTCACATTTACATTTAGATAAATTTATATGGACATGTTTATGCACTATAGCTGCCCTCAAACTACTGCGATGTCCAATGGAATGCTTCCAAGCATCAAGTAGACTTGAGGCTGGCTCCTGATTCTTACTCTGGCTCTAATATCCAGGGAAAGTAGGTTTTGACTCTGAAGACATAGCCAGCAAGAAGCGTAACTAGATAACTGATGTTTCTTAAATGTTTTAATGGCACTGCTCTGGAGTGAGACTATAACTAATGTCCTGACCAGTCTTTGTTCTTGGAATAATTTTATAACTCTGGCATCTTTTTTTTTTTTTTTTTTTTTTTGCGGTACGCGGGCCTCTCACTGTTGTGGCCTCTCTCATTGCGGAGCGCAGGCTCAGCAGCCATGGCTCACGGGCCCAGCCGCTCCGCGGTATGTGGGATCTTCCCGGACCGGGGCACGAACCCGTGTCCCCTGCATTGGCAGGCAGACTCTCAACCACTGCGCCACCAGGGAAGTCCCCACTCTGGCATCTTTGAACAGTCTGTCACAGTGCTTCAGTTTCTCTGGACAATGTTTGATACTGAACCTCTGTGATGACCAGGCTAAGAGATACCCAGATAGCTGGTGAGACGTTGTTTCTGGGTATGACTGCAAGGGAGTTTCCAGAAAAGATTAGCATTTGGATTGGTAGATAGAGGGCCTGGATAGAACAAAAAAGTGGAGGAAGGGCAAATTTGGTCTCTATCAAATTTGGGATATCCATCTTCTCCTGTCCTCAGACATTGGCTCTCCTGGTTCTTGAGTCTTCAGATTCAGACTAGGACTTAGCCCATTGGATTCCTGGTTCTCAACCCTTTGGCCTTGGACTAGAACCATACCTCTGTTTACCTTGGGCCTCCAGCTTGCAGATGCAGATCATGGGACTTTTTAGCCTCCCTGAGTGAGCCTACCCCTCATATTAAGTCTTTTTCTATCTATCTGTCTATCTATCTATCTCCTATTGGTTCTGTTTCTCTGTAGAACTCTAATACACCCTCCTCATAGATAAACTTTTTTATTCGGTCACTAAGTATTTTGATGGATTGTGGTGCTAGGTATTGCACCTATAGAGTAAACGTTGATGATTTCTGAGAAATATGGATATAGATATTGTGAAAAAAGAAACGCTATAGCTATAAGTGAAAATGACATAGATGAGAAGAGAGATTACATTTGGCAGCAGGAGTTGTTACACTGAATTATAAAACAATACTGATCATTTAGTAAAGAACAAAGCAGAGCATGTACTCGAGAGTCAGTAGAAACCTTCCATCTTTGGAACTGTCTCTTTAATGCTTTCCAGTGGTTATATCTACATGTTTGCCTCTGCATAATGAGCGGCATTTTCTGGAATATTTTTATATGATTTAGAAAAAGATATGGCATTTTCTGTGAGATATCTGGAGACCCAGTCTCATAATTGGATGTGAAAATCAATAGACATAAGGGAAAAATAAACAACAACAAAACAGGATTTGGAACAATTATATCATAAAATTTAGAAAAAAATGAATAAAATAATTGAAAATAAAATGCATTAAATTATTCAGAGTGGTTATCTATGATAGGTCATTTCTTCTTACTGCTATTATAAATTTTCAAAATTATTTATAGTGGCAAGGACTTAAAATTTAATGAAGTTTATTTTAGTCATTTTCAATTGTACAGTTAAACTGCATTAATTCATAATTGTACAAAATGTACAGTGCTTTTTCAAAAAAAACATTAAGATGAGGTGTTTAGACTAAATATGAGTGCTGTATGCATAATGTGAGAACTTACCTCTGCACTATCGCTGGAACACGTACTTTTACATGAAAGAGTATTAAGAGTCTACAGAGCCCAGCATAAATGTCCTGAGAGCATTCTGTAACTGCTTACCCATCCCCACCCACCCTGGCCCTATCCCCACCCTCCCCTACCACATACATACCCTCTGTCTGTGCTCTGTTGTATCATAAAAACCTCTCTCCCTCAGTTATGCTCTCTAGCATCTCCATAGCCATACCCATAAAACTACTTTCCTCATCTTTTGAACCTCTCTTCTCGGCATATAATTTTCACCCATTATAATAAAGCACATGGCTGTTGGTAGCAGTACAGGTATACGCATGTATGTTATACTCTCTCACTATGAAACATTTAGACTAAATAATGGAAATGATTGACCTGGTTTATTCCCAATATTCATATTTTATTTATTATTGTAATTAGTTTGATGCATATCAGAAAGATGGAGTGCCATGTGCATTTTCTATGGGTAGGTTTCTGTTCTTATTTTTTTCCCTTTCAACTACCCATTAATAAGTTTTAGTAAATAATAAGAGGGGGGCTGGGTGAAAGGCAGACTCTGTACCATCCATACAACTCTTCTGTAAACCTAAAATTATTCCAAAATAAAATGTTTTTACAAATAAGAGGAGAAGGAAAACCCGAATATGAGGAAGGAAAGAGCAAGGGAGAAGGTGAAAAAATGCGAAGTTTGTGGTTTTAGGGACCAAGAGACAGAAGCCCTTCATACATTAACAGTACAATCATGCCTGCATTTGTGTTTGGCTGACGATTTGTGGCAATCAGTTGTAGTATTGAGGTATGTTAATAAGGGCTTAGGCACCTCCAAATCAATTAAATTCGGTTTATTAATGCATAATTCAACATTGTTGCGTAGAGCAGAATGCTTAGAAGGATTTTTAAATTCTATCTTCTGATGTGGCCTGAAATATTTCAAGGAAACACCCACTGTCAAGTGAGTGAAAATGAATAATTATGGGAGCCCTAAAACCCCACAGTTGAGCAGACAAGACAGCTGCTATTATTAAGCACTCCAAATTGAAAGTATGGATTCTATCATTATAAGAACAAAGACAGTGCTGTGATAATTATGGAAACGCTATAGCTTCCATTTTTGCTAATGTTTTTAGTGGAACATTTAAAGCCACAAAAGGTTAAGATAGCTCAATTTCTGTATCTTGTTACTCACTTAGATGAATGCAATTTTTTTTACCAATTGTAGTCATAACAGAGCTTGCAATCCCTGAAACATCATGATAAGAAAGCGCCAATTTGAGCAAGAAATTAAATGATAATAAACATAGTGTAGACTCAGTGGGGGTGGTATTGTTTAATGTCAGTGGTGATTGAAAGTACCTTTTAGATGACTGAAGCTTTGTTGGCCTCGTCTGCTTATATTAATTTCTCCTTTTCAAAGGCCATTATCTTAAATTGCATGTTGTATAACTTGTGCCACCTCCCTCCATCCCGCAGCACCACTCCTAAAGCAACCTGAGGAAGCGTACTGTAGGAAAGAAATCTTCCCTTGTCTTAGCATCCAAGAAGATTACAATCTTGAGACTGTAATAGGAACGTATTAAACTTTGTACAATTTCCTTTTGTCACGTGAATTGAATCCCGTTGTGCTATTTTCTATACTCCTTTCAATCTTTGTCGCAAAAAGGATCTCCGAAAGTGTTAGCATTGCTTAAGCAACCCTGGCCTGGTTTTAAACCAGTCAGGATCTTACAGTTTTATTGGCTCTGAATTTCTTTCCCTGAGAAAACAAAGCAAGAAGACTGGGACAAACCTACCCAACAGATGACAGAACACGGAAAAGGTCTTTGTCCTTTGGCTCAGGCAGGTTTAACAAGGACAATCAATAATCTTCATGTTGATCATATACAAAAAAATTGAAAGGGAAAGGGAAATGTCGCAACATAAATCCAATCTGGTGACAGTGACTGAACTTCTCTGCAAGAGGGAGACTGAAACACTACAAAGGTCTTGGCTCCAGGTTTTCAGTTTCTAATCACAGACTCTTCCTCAAGTGTCAGACTTTGCACATTTTCATTAACTACCACTCTTACCTCTGAGGTTAAGATGGAGCCACTCAAAGGTTGATGGCATCTACAGACTTTGATATTGCCTTGAAATGACCAACACCAACAAAGAAAACAAAATCACTCTTATTAAGAAGGAGAGGGCTTCCCTGGTGGTGCAGTGGTTGGGAGTCCGCCTGCCGATGCAGGGGACACGGGTTCGTGCCCCGGTCCGGGAAGATCCCACATGCCGTGGAGTGGCTGGGCCCGTGAGTCATGGCCACTGAGCCTGCGCGTCCAGATCCTATGCTCCGCAACGGGAGAGGCCACAACAGTGAGAGGCCCGCGTACCGCAAAAAAAAAAAAAAAAAAAAAAAAAAAGAGAGAATTGCTCCTCGGAACTTGATTTTGTTTTGATCTCTAGAGTGTCTTTGATGTCAGGCAAAGCTGCTGCATACAATGCACAGTCTTTGGAATTTTGGTTGCCTGCAAATTAAACTCATTTTGTTCAAGTTTAAAAGTAAAATATTTTTTGCTGCTTATTTTTATATCCACTTCAAATAATTCCATAGCACCAATAAATAATTTCTCCAAATAAAATCCATAACATTCACACCATTAAAGTACGAAGTGATAAAGAACTACATGCTTTAACTTAGCTGAAACGTAAAATTGTTCGTCTTTTATTATGAACTGGTGAACTAAGTGAACTGGTCTATAAGATCTCTGCCTTGTTTCAGAATAATTAATTTGGAGGCACATGTTTTTCAAGTAGTACATGTTTTCCAAGTAGCTACATGGAACACAGGATTAGAGATAAGGAAACCAAGGTTATAGGTGATAAAATCTTGGGTGGGTGAGCTATTTTCACCACATGATATGAGAGATCAGCATTACCCAGTGGACCATAGATTTACTCTGTGTCCCTTTCTTAGGACCAATTCAGAAATAATCCCATTAGACTTTAGTCCTATCAAAAATCACTAGAGGAACCACTGAATCTTTCTGAAAAAAGATTTACCAACAACAGACCACTTGTCAGATCCACTTTACTCTGTTTTACACTTACATGCCATGTTGATCCAAATCTGAAATAGACACAGGTTATACAATCATATGGTACTCCAACCAGAGTGGTCACAAAATGACCTAAACGGTATTCCATTCAGATCTTATCCCTTTTTCTCTCAGGATTTTACCTAAAAATAAAAATTGGTGGAACTGAAGAGCCAACCAATAATACCAATAATATTTAATGAGTGTTTGTCCTGTGTTAGGCACCATCTGAACTCTTTACAAGTGAATCTCCTTAGAGTTCTAGGTCATTTATAAGGGAGATCCTATTATTGCATTTTACCAAAAAAATGAAGCTCAAACTAGATACATAATTTACACATGTTATCACAGCTAAGAGACAGGCAATCTAGGGCTAAAATTATTCTTAATCAGTAATTTTCCTGCCTTTCTCTGCTACCCTTGTTCTTTATATTGGGCTATCTTATTAATTGACTAATGGAAAGAATTGTCCAGGGCCTTCTAAAACTTTAGTTGACTTTGACTAAATTTTCATTTTAAAAATTATATGTGTGTGTATATATATATATATATATATATATATACACACACACACATCCAGATTGTTCATCATTTTTTTTTCCAGGATGCAAATTTATTTGGCATTTGGATAAAACGGTTCTCACAGCATCTTAAGAAGAGAATTAGTGCCAACCCAACCAAAATAAACCCAAACTAAAAACTCTTAGTGAAAGGAAAACATAAACAGGCCTTGAGACAATGGCGTATAGACACCCACCCCCACCAAGCAGGTCAGCAGCTCTCACAGCAGCACAAGACTCTCAGCCAGGGCTGGTCGGGGTTCGTCTGACCATGGAGCACAACCAGATCTCACGATGGTGGGCCTGGGTGGAAGGCCGACCCCACCTCTGCCCTTGCTCCCCCATCTCCTCCCCCAGTGGAGCTCAGCCCCTGGGGCACCAGCTCCTGGGGACACTGCAGGCAGCAGGCAGGGCCGGGAGCAGTGCCGCATGTGGGCAGAGCAACCCCGGACAGAGCCCTGGCCTGTCGAGAATCAGGGCCCCCTCTGTGGTCCCCACGGCCTGCTTCAGGCCACCCCCTCAGTGCCTCCCACACGCCCAACTGGCCCAGCAGTCCTTCGGTCCCCAAGGAAGTCCCCAGTCCCACACAACTAGTGCCAGCTGCCCTGCCCTGTACACATGGGTCCGTGTCCTGGGCCAGAGACATAGGGGCTGGGAGGCACCCTGAGCTGTTGGGGTCAGGCCCCTGTGGGGATCCACGGGGGAGCCCACTCCAAAGCAGGAGTGCTCAGGACCCTCACCTGGCACCAACGAGGCCTGCGACCGCTGCTCTGTGCCCAGAACAAGCAACAATACTTTTAGGAACTGTTAAGGCAACATGATTGAAGTCAGATGCTGTAACTTTTCTGAGGGTTGGGTCTTTTTGTTTACTCCAGGCATCAAAATATCCCCTGTGCTGCCACACAAAAAAATAAATAGATAGCTATAAATATAGGTGGAGATACTGATATAAACACAGACATGCGGACAACCATCTAAACGAGAAGATGGGAAACTGCTTTTTTGTAATCATAACCAAATAAGAGTCTGAAAGCTGTCCGAATGCACATCTCTCAAACTTACAGTTAAAACTGCTCATTATACTCCATTATTTCAGGTTATAATGCAAAGCAACTGCTTGGACACCTGGAACAGGCTGCTTTAAATAATCTTCAGATCCTAGAATCTGTCAGGATTATTTTTCTCTGTGTGTTGACTCCCCTAGTGCTCTTACCATCAAGATTACCTGGAAACAAGACTAGACCAATGCATGGAAGCTCTGAGTGTAAACCAATTAAACCTGTTTAATAATAGTTCTTGGGCTTCCCTGGTGGCGCAGTGGTTGAGAGTCCGCCTGCCGATGCAGGAGACACGGGTTCGTGCCCCGGTCCGGGAAGATCCTACGTGCCACAGAGCGGCTGGGTCCGTGAGCCATGGCCGCTGGGCCTGTGCGTCCGGAGCCTGTGCTCCGCAACGGGAGAGGCCACGACAGTGAGAGGCCCGCGTAACGCAAAAATAATAATAATAATAGTTCTTGCCCTTTAAAAACCTACATAACTTGTAGTGGTACATCAAGACTTGCATAATTTCTCAAAGTCTTGCAACAAAGTTTAAGCATTTCTAAAAAAACAATAATTATATTACATTGTGTCTGTGCCTGAAACCAGTGTAAATTTTTCAGATAAAAAATTACAAATGAACAACTCTTTAGATAAAACTGTCTCTGCATTTTGGAGTGCTGGGAATTAAGTTTTGCTTTTTTTTTTTTTTTTTTGCGGTACGCGGGCCTCTCACTGTTGTGGCCTCTCCCGTTGCAGAGCACAGGCTCCGGACGCGCAGGCTCAGCGGCCATGGCTCACGGGCCCAGCCGCTCCGCAGCATGTGGGATCCTCCCAGACCGGGGCACGAACCCGTGTCCCCTGCATCGGCAGGTGGACTCTCAACCACTGCGCCACCAGAGAAGCCCGGGAATTAAGATTTTAAAAGATAGCAACATGATGTTAGTAAGCAATATACACAATAAATATTGATAAGTAGTATTGTTTGGGGACTAACTGTTGTCATTGGAATTATGGTTTAATTTCCTTTTAGAAATGGAAATGGTAATGGTTAGTAATGAGGTAGCACTGTTACTAGGGGGAGTTTTAAAATTTTACGGAGGACGTTTTTTGGTTATATCAATGATGAATGTGCTAAGGCATTTAGTGAGTGGAAACAATGAATGCTAAGTATCCCACAAATGCACAGAGTTGTCTTATTCAAATTTTAAATATATTCCCAGTCAAGTACAGACATCAGATGGAATCATTTATGTTCTACTCTAGTTATGCATATTATTTTAATATAATTATACTTTCTGTTTATTTCTTAAAATTGTTAAAGCTAGGATATTACATTGACTTTTAAAATTACATTATTGGTAGATTTGTCATCTATTAATTTCATTTCAGAAAAGTAAAAATATTTGTTATAAAAAGATTTTTTTATCTGATAGACTGAGATTTACAGGATAAGCAATGAAGAAAGCATTAATTAGGGTAGAAAAGCATAAGACCGAATCTTGGAAACTTCTAAACTAGAAAATGTCCAAAGAAATGTTATGATGGCAACTTATGAGGGATAAAAGTTGTTGATATCATGTTATAGCGCCCAGGCTTGGTTTAATAGCTTGACCTTCTCAGCTCTCTTAGTGACCCACAGAGGCAAATGTTGATATCAGTGATATTTTCAATAGTTTCTAGGAGTACATTTTCAAACTGTTCAGAGAAAAGATTTTTTTCAATACTTGTCCGTGCCAACTTTTTGTTGTGTGTTAGTGGTGGTGGTGGCTTCATGTTCACTTTAACCCCTCTTGAGAATTACTCATAACATTTCCAAATGGAACTCTCCAAAGTTAGAGCAACATCTAAGAAATCAATCCAGAAGTCCTTGTATTAACAGCTCAAACTTTGAGGTATTTACATTCCTTTGTATTTTAGCCCATCTGGACTATATGACTGAAGTCTTGCCAGAAAATGTGACCTTTTGAATAAGCTTCAAATACTCAGTGGGCCTGTTGGAACAAATGCTCATGGGCATCAAAGAACACTCTTTTTAGGCAACGATCAGGATGAAGCCATATGTAACCATCCCTTGTGGGATTCTGTCCATCCTCTAAATAATTCAATTACCTGAGTAATCATAAAGCTTAAAATATGCTTACCTTTGTGTCTCTTTTGCTTATTAAACAAACATTCACATCTAGCGATATATTACAGAATTATCTTCAAAGAACATCTTTTCTTTTTTTCTCTGAAGCCAAAAAATTATTAATGCAGATAAGACATAACTCAAGAGAAAGCATCTCATTAATTAAAATCCTAAATTGAACAACATAATAGGATTGTTTCTAAATAGTAGCTTAATAGTAATTTTTATACAAACAGAAATATACATGAACATATGAAGTATCCAATAACTTGTTGCTTGAGTGAATGAGTGCAGTAATTAATCAACGAATATATCTATGGAGTATTTGTAAGTACTAGTTAAAACTCCATTTTGGAGATATGAGTTAAGCTAAAACATAAAGAACATTCCAAATATTTTTATTATAGAAAGATCATGAAAAGATCCTAGTTAATCATATTAATGTAAATAATTATAAAATTTAAATATACTTGGTGCTTTCTATGTGTCCCTGGTACTATTATTGAGATTTCATATCCATATTAAATCAGTTCATCCTCACAACAACTCTATGATGTACATCATTTTACAAACTAAGAATCTTATTAAGTGATTTGCCCTGGGATACGGATAACTTTGGAATTCATTAAAATAAAGAGTCTATTAACTGAACTAATGAGTAAAAAGATCAGGTGTATTGATGAAAATTCACAATTATAGACTTGTGATAGTTAAGACTTTTGCATTAAGTACTGGAAACATAAATTAAGCAAAAAAAAGAAGAAAAGGCAGTGAGGCTCCTTGACTTTTTTCTAGATCCCAAGGGTGATGTCCAGACATGTTGGAAGGACCAGAATCTGTCAGGAGTATAGCAGAATTTTTTTCTGTTCCTCATATTTGCCTCTCTGCTTAACTGCGGCATTTTTCTTTCTCTCTCTGATATCCAGTACACATGACCATCCATGGCTTTCAAACTAATGTGTTTAATTTCCAGCCACAAGGGAAAATTAAAATTCAGTTCAGATTTCAGATTCCTGGAGGAGGACCTTTAACTGTCCAGAGTGAGTCAAATGATAATTCCTGTTCCAATCAACAGTGTGTAGCTATGTAATTCTGTCCACCTTCTATCCTGAACCATTCATTTACTACATGGTGCGAGCCATGCAGAACCAAGATGGTTGCTGGGAGCTATGCCTGTGACCATGTAGAGTGATAGCTTCCCCAATTTCAGATAAATACCTTAATAGGCATCTATTTAAAGAGTGAGGCATTCAGATGTCAAATATTCAAGAGAGAGTCTTGCTAGTTGCTCTAGACAGGTCTCCTAGGCTGGTCTATAGTGTTGTGGCATCATGCAGGTGTATCTGGGTCAGATTGTCAGGTTTTCTGAACAGAAACTACACTCGATCAACTTATCTATATATAGTATTTCAGATCCTAGGGAATTAACGTTAAACTAACTCATAGGAGACAGCTTTAAAAAAATTTTAGCCCCAGTTTAATACAGTGAAAAATAGGCCTGAGTCAAGAATCATGACTGATCCTGGATGTAAGACCTCTCAGGAGACTAAGTTACAGATTAGCTGCTTGTTAAAAACTGGCACAATCACATCAGATAATCATTGGCAGGTGAATTGTCCTTTCTCTAAGGAAAGAACACTTCTATCAAAGTAAGTAGGGCACACCTCTAGGATAAGGGAGCAGTTTCCACTAGTTAGTATAAGATAAACACTAAAATTTCTTGTGTTTCTCCCTTTTGTATGCAGTCTGCCTTCTCAGAATAGCAGTTGCTTTAGTTATATTCCAGACCTAAGGATGCCATTGTGATCCTATTGGAGTATTTCCTAGTCTTGTTCAATAAAATATTTGTGAACATCTCTCAACGTATATAGTTTTTCAGGGGGATCTTCTTTATTCTGATTTTTACCAGTTTTACATCAGAAAGTGACCTTTTATGTGTGCGTATGTGTGTGTGCGTGTGACATGAAATACAGCTTGATTACTATCATGAACATTCTGTAAACAAAGAACCTAAATAAGAAGTGTAGTTAAGAGTCAGGAAGTGGATGGGATCAGAACCAAAGTGCAAATATAAAAATAAGTGAAAATGGCCAAGGATGTGTGCCACAAATACTACTAGTGTAAGAGTAGCCATCTAGTGTGCAAACTAGTGTGTCTGGAGATGTCAGGCTGGATCAAAATACAAGATCAAGATATACCTAGGTGAATACAGCATAGTGTGGGAAGGCCAAGAACCAATGGATTGGAATTATGGGGACGCATTCATATACAACCTACCAAAATAGTTGCATTTGGTTGTACAAGTGGTATACTGCTGGGGGGCACTTCACATGTTAGTCGTAATATATTTGTATAATTATTACAAATTTATGGCAGATAATAAGAACATATCTTGAAGAAGGAGTGCCTTTTTAAAATTCACATGAAGCTTTTATATAGGCTAAAGTGGTACCAGCTATCGTATTTGTACAGATAGAATGCAAATGAGACTAAAGGTTATAAAGGAAACCTAGTTATCTTAACTTCAGATCAATGCTAACTATACTTTTCAAGAGTGGACAACACATTACGTGCTAGTCATGAAATCAGACATTTCATCTCTGTCCACCATCAATGCAGACCACCACGTTATCCACCTAGCTGTAGTAACCAGCACTCGGTAGCTTATGATTTTGGTTAAGTAGATTCTGAACCTGTGATCACAATAGCTGAAATTTCTATTCTCATAGTTTAAAAATGTTCCTGTTTCAGAATTTTATTCAAATTTCTAAAGAAATCCTTCACATTTCTTTCAGCCTCTCCCTTTCCTTGAGGTACACTGTGAGTTTTTAGAATTTTGAATTTTCTTAAAATATGTGATTTGTGTGGTAGAGAGACACCAAAGAGAGAAAGAGATCACAAGAGAGCAAGCTTTAGTAATGGGGCTCGAGATGTTGAGCAAATGAGGCACAGGATGCTTCCATTAGCAGTGCTTTGACAGCATCGTTCCTATCACCCCTACTGTGGGATTGACTAACCAATGGTTTATTTTATAATTCGAAAGTCAAACTAAGGGTGAAAGAAAACTCCTTCTGTCTTGCCAATAATTCCACGCTTGGAGATGCACATATTCCCACGGGAGGCATGCAGCAGGTGTGAGAGCGTGAAGCTATTGCTGTTGGCTGTTGATTACTCTCTGTGTAATTTGAAAAGGTTTCTATTCCCACAGCTTTATGTCATATATCAACAGTAATACATTCATAATCATTAATCCAGCCTACTGGAGGTTTGGCCACTGTGACAGATGTCTGCTCAATTTCATATTGCGGGTTCTCACTTATTTCCCCCTCCCCCTGGAAAATCTTTTATATAAAAATCTAACATTAATGTATCTGATATGGTGCTTCCATCCTATAGTGACATTAGTTATCAACCTATAACTTCAAATGAATAGTTAATTAATGATAAGCCAAACACACCAGTACCAATTTAGCACACTTTATCTGCACTACAGTTTATGGCAAAGATTACTAGATAATAAACAAACTCTGAGGTATACTTTTGTTTTTAATAATTGGAATAATCCACTCTTTTGGTTATACACTTAAAAGCTCTATTTTGTCTTAGAGTCTTAAAGACTTTGTCTTACTTTTTTGTGTGTCTTAGACTTGTGTCTTAGAGATATTCCATCATTGGATGAGAAATGTGGAGTAATCCTCAAACATCTCCACCAGGTTCAACAGTAATCCCAAGGCAGAAAATGTTGCCTGTACCACCTAAATTGACAACTCTTTGCAAGGGAAATTCCATGCATACTGAACACGCTCTGTACTTTTATCTGTTATCTGGCGGACTTCTGGTAAATGTATAAGAAAGGAACAACTCTATTTCCCTCTATTGTTTAGTTTCTTAAGAAACTCTTGAGTTTAAGGCATACATATATTTACTTTAAATATTCCTAACAGTAATTGGGTTTAAAGAAATACCTTCAGGGTTCTGATGTTACTTCTATCATTGTAATCCTTTAGCTTTGAATAAAATTGTTGCTATTGTTTTTAAGATTTGCCACTTGATTTGAGTTGTTTTATCCAGTGGGTGCCTCTGTTTTCATTTTCCTTGTATTTTTAATACATTGTACTAATTCCTTCTTTTAAATAATTTTCAGAATCTTAGAAGCAGGCATGGGTGATAATAATGAGTAATATACAAGAGCAGGAGGGAGGGAAGAAGAGAGAGAGAGAGAGAGAAAGCGAGACAGAGAGAGAGAGAGAGAGAGAGAGAGAGAGAGAGAGAGAGAAAGCAGTAGCTCTCCACAGAAAGCAAGTAGGTCCTGTGCATACAAAGTTTTTTTTTGGTCTTTTTAGTGTATCATCAGATCACCCAGGAAGCACAGGTCAAAGCTTTAAAAAAAATCTGTCTCCTTCAGTTGTATTTGAATGCTTTTAGAAGAGCTTACAACAGTTCTTCTCCATTTGCATGTTTTCTAATTGCTTTGACAGTAAGTGGGAGGCAAGCTGGAAAGAACTGTGAAAAATATATGCTTGGTATGGATGAATCTGAGATTTCCATAAGGAATTCCATTTTCTAGCATCTGAGATCAATTTCTTATAATGACATTTAATAAACACCTTTTAACGTACCTCTTGTAAACCCTAAAGCTGCCTATTCTACAAAGTATATCTTCCATTGACTCTCATTTATCCTTTACCCCATTACGGCGTGTATTTAGTTGTATTAGTTAATTTATTGAATGATGTTAAGAAATATACCTAAATATTAAGATTGCTTTTTATATGCATCAAAGGTCCTGGGTCTAATTGGAGAACCAGTGACACTTTTCAATTAGAAGAATAGAAATATCTGGAGGATAGAGAGGACACAGAAAAGCATTTTCCATCAGTAGATCAAAGGTCATTTGCCCAGTGGTTAAGGCCATGGACTCTGGCAATAAGACTACCTGGTTGCACATACCAGCTCTTTTGTTTAAATCCCATGTGACCTTGGGTGATATACTTGATACTTCTATACCTTGGTTTCCTCATCTGTAAAATGGGTATAATAATAGTACCTAGCATTACTGCAAGGGTTTAGTGCACAGTTCTTGAACGGTAGGTACTGAGGAGCATTAGCTACTATATAGGATAAGTATACAGAGCATTTTAAAAAGTCAGACTTAATCTATTAGGGGCTTGGATTAACTCCACTTTCTCAAAGCTGGTGGGAGGGGTTTTCATTTGAAACAATGCTCCAACAATAAAACCATGGGAAAAATGGAACACAGCCAGAGCTCCATCACTGAAAGCTCCATCACTTTCCATTACTGAAAGGCTTCAGTGAAGCCTTTGTCATGGATAATGAAGAGATCCATGACCAGGGAACCCTTCTAATTGGAAGATTTGATGGTTTTCCCCCAGGTTTTGAGACTGCTGAAGGGGGAAGTCAGAGGACTCCTAGAATAAATTGGCATATGGGGGAATTATTTGATAGCAAATCTTAAAGAAAAACTCCAGTTGTTATGTTCTTTTTTTCCACTGGGAATCCTAGCCAAACAGAAAGCATTGGCTCTGTGACAGCAGGCTTACAAATCTATCTAGTACGATTTTGAGATCTACAATATTTGTTAAAATCCAACCATTTTGCCCCCCAGTGATGGGAGGGGTGGTCAAATTCTGTCCATTGCCTGAAAGAAATCAATCGTGATCCTCTACATGACCACGCAGGGTCTTTCAGGCCACAGAGTCCATCTTTAGTTGTATGCCTGGAGCCCCCAGATCTCCTTCACTTTTTTCTTTTCTGTTTTTTCCTCCAGTGTCCAGATTCCATCCTGTTTCAATACTTTGTGATCAAACTTCCATCCTAAAAAGAGTATATTGCCTCCTTATACTCTTCAGAAGGGATCAGCTGCAAAATAAACAAAACCTCATTGCTAATATTAAGTGCCCCTTCTAGCAATATCCTAATGCTTGCCTCTCTCCATTGCAACAGTGAGGGCATAAGGAGCATAGGCTAGACAGAAACACATCTCACCACAATTTGACAGAGACACAGAAGGAGAGCGTCTCTAAGATCATGTTCAATTCCACAATTCTTTACTTTCATCTCTACAAAAAAATGCAGCCTTGTTTCTGCTAAAGGCAGGAACCTCTATAATCAGACACAATTTGCCCAGCAATCAGTTGGTAATAAGGGATCAGTGTTCCAGTCAATTTTAAGGAGACTTTTGGATGATCTAAGAGTCTAAATTATAAAAGAGTTGTGGTAACGAGAAGAGCAGAGAGGGGGAAAGGAAAAGAATTAATAAAAGGAAAGGGAAACTGAAATAAAATCTATGCCCTGAATAAGCATAGCCTATTCAAAGTGCAGAGAACTAAGGTTGCTTTTTTTTTTTTTTTTTTTTTGCGGTACGCAGGCCTCTCACTGTTGTGGCCTCTCCCGTTGCGGAGCACAGGCTCTGGACGCGCAGGCTCAGCGGCCATGGCTCACGGGCCCAGCCGCTACGCGGCATGTGGGATCTTTCCAGACCGGGGCACGAACCCGTGTCCCCTGCATCGGCAGAAGGGCTCTCAACCACTGTGCCACCGGGGAAGCCCTAACCTTGCTATTTTTTAAGGTAATTTCTATGTTTCACATGACTTAGGTATACTATTTGACACTATTCCTTTTTCTCTAAATTGTATTTCAGTGATATGTTTAAAGAGGGAAGAAAAACTTTATTTTTTCCATTTAGATTAAATAATTCAGTGTAATGCCTCAAAAAGTGAAATCTAATCTCACATGACCTCTAAGGTCTTTTTGATCTCTACTCTTCAAGATGCTAGGAGTCTATGAAATGCTAAACATGCAACCCAAATCTGCCATGACCAAGTCGATTTCAGATTTCCATTGTTACCAGGCTTGTGGGCTAGATGGATATGAGCTTCGTAGAGTGGTTTATAATTTATCTGGTTGTCTTTCTATGCTTAATCCATCTGTGGGAGTGACAGCTTGACATAATCACTAGCTTCAAATAAGTAATTCCATTTACTATCAGTTTTTAATTTTATTTCCTCATTCCTTTATTGATGCAGTAAAATGCTGGTTAATCTGCAGAGCCCAGGCCAGCCCAATGTTGTCAGTATTAATTTCACACTGCTGCATCTTCGTGTTTGGTCCTATACAGTAATTAAAGGAAATCATTATAAAGTTGAAATTAAGCTGGATGTATAATCCTTGGTTTAGTTTGCATGAGACCAATAGATGATTCATAGCAATCTTTATTATTTTCTTCACATAGCCAAGGTTTTCCTTCTCTAGTAAAATATTTAGTCACATGTATTTCTTTGTTAAAGTCTCTTTTATTCTATAATGTGCAACCTCCCCCGCAAAAAACCTATCCTTTAGGAAGATGGGAGTTATCTTTTAACTCTGGTAAAATTTAAATTTGCTAAGAGCAGTGGTTCTCAAAGTGTGGTACCCAGAGGAGCAGCATTTTAATGACATGGACTCTTAGGTGCTATAAAAAATTACCATAGACTGGATGGCTCATAAACAACAGAAATTTATTTCTCACAGTTCTGGTGACTGGAAGACCAAGATCAGGGTATCAGCATGGTCAGGTGAGGGTCTTCCTCCACGTAGAGACTAACAACCTCTCTTCTCCTTGTATCCTCAACATGGTAGAAAGAGGGTGAGAGAGCTCTAAAGGGTCTCTTTCATAAAGACACTAATCTCATTCATGAGGGTGCACCCTCATGAACTAATTACCTCCCAAAGGTCCCACATCCTAATATCATCACATTAGGGGTTAGAATTTCAACATATGAATTTTAGGGGGACACAAACATTCAGTCCATAGCACAGGCAGTCTTGCTAAAATACAGATTCTACCAAATCAGAAATTCTGGGGGACGGGGCCCAGCAACATGTGTCTTAATAAGCCTTCTAAGTAATTCTAATGTATGCCAAAGTTCGAGAACCACTGATTTAGTTTTTAAAGCATTTCACACACTACATCTACTTTGCTCCTCATGACAGCCTGCACAGTGGCTTCACTAACCCCATTTTATAAATGAAGAAAGGGAGGCTCAGAAAATCTCAAGGATTTGCTTAAATTCACAGAACTGATAAATTGTAGAGCCAGGATTTAAATCTGAAATTTCACAATGCTCTTTCCACCGTATTCATGGATTTCAAATAGATCTCAAAGGAAATATGCAGATGCCCAATGTATAAATTAGGTAAAAATCAATTATTGATTATTTTATATTTATTTTTATATGAAAATTATTTTATATTTATTCTTATGTGGGAGTATAACTTCCATAAAACCACAATCATTTACTTCACCCCCTACTCCCTCATGTACACACACACATCGCCTTTTCTCACCAGCCATCCATTAGTGAATTATTCAAATCATAATACACAGACTCCACTTTAAATTCTGTCCAGACTGGGACCTTCAATGTCATGCTGAAGAATTTAAGCTTTGCCTACAAATCAGTGAGTCTGCTCTTCTGGGCCACGGATGGATACTTTGTTATGGAAGGTGGGCTGGAATTTTGCAAGAGATCCACCAATCTAGAAGCACAGCAAGCAGTGAGTTTAAATCGAATGAATAATAATATCTCATTCAAATAAGTAATACAAATCTTCAAATATCTGTAACTAATAAAATACCTATATATCTAACAGAACACTAAATTCCAAGTAATTTTATGTCATCATGGATTTTCTCAAGTGACAGATACCAAAATTTCAACTACTAGAACATAGGCATTTCCAGAATTTATGGATGTTAAGAAGGAAATTCAGACTCAAAGTTTGATAAGTCTTGCCATTTATCTAACTTCTTTGTTCTCTATTCACCATACCTCCTGTTCTCATTCAAATTCAGGGCTTAATTTGCCTTGATGATCAAAGTAACTTGGATGACCATACAATTAGTCATTCAAACTAGGATGTTTTTGAGACTGAGAGAGGGCACTATTAATAATTACACTGGGATAGGTGTTGTAAACCAGGGCAGCCCTAAGCAAAGAGGGGGCTGTGGTGGTCACAGCAGAAACCACTTCCTTCCCTGACTCTCCTCTCTCTTTCTACCCAACATACATACGGTTTTCATGGCTAATACATAACCCTGGTCATGTCACTTGTCTCCTCATTCCCGGACACAATAAAATTGGGCTTCTTTATGCTGACATTTCAAATCCTGCAGGATTTCAGGATTTTTATTTCAACCATTTTCTCCAGTCAAGACCAGCTACGTAATTTTTTTGGAAGTTTGTTCCTCTTAATCTCCCTCACCTATTTCTCTCCTCCCCTGACACCCCCTCCCCTCTGGCAACTGCCCGTTTGTTGTGTGTCTATGACTCTCTTTCTATTGAGTTATGTTTGTTCATTTGTTTTTTAGATTCCACACATAAGTGAAATCATACAGTATTTGTGTTTCTCTTTCTGACATATTTCACTTAGCATAATACCTTCTAGGTCCACCCATATTGTTGCAAATGGCAAGATTTCATACTTTATATATATATTTATATATAAATATACACACACCTATATATTTATATGTGTGTATATATATATGTATGTATTTATGTATTATGTATCATCTTCTTCATTGATGGGCACTTAGGTTGCTTCCATATCTTGGCTATTGTAAATAGTGCTGCAGTGAACATAGGGGTGCATGTATCTTTTCGAATTAGTGTTTTCTTTTTTTTAAATAAATACCCAGGAGTGAAATTACTGGACTTATGGTAGTTCTATTTTTATTTTTTGAGGCGTCTCCATACTGTTTTCCACAGTAGCTGCACCAATTTACAATCCCACCACCAGTGTTTGAAGGTTCCCCTTTTTCCACATCCTTGCCAACACTAGTTATTTCTTGTCTTTTGGGTAATAGCCATTCTGACAGGTGTGAGGTGATAGCTCATTGTGGTTTTGATTTGTATTTCCCTGATGATTAGTGATGTTGAACATCTTTTCTTGTGCCTATTAGCCGTCTGTATGTCTTCTTTGGAAAAAATGTCTATTCAGATCCTCTGCCTATTTTTTAATCAGGTCGTTTTTTTTGTTTTTTGGGGGGTTTTTCTGATGTTGAGTTGAATGAGTTCTTGGTACATTTTGGATATTAACCCTTTATCAGAGATACCATTTGCAAATATCTTCAGTAGGGAGCTACATAATTTTTGAGGCCCAATGCACAATGAAAATGTAGGGTCCCTTGTTCAAAATTTGTTAGGAATATCAAGATGGCAACAACAGAGCAATAAACCAAGTGTGGAGCCCCGTAGAACTACACAAGTCACACATCCATGGAAACTGGCTGAGCCGCCAATAAAACCAGACTATCTACTAGCCTCTTGGACATCTGATGCTTGCCCCTCTTTCCCAGGTCCTCCTCTGAATTCATTATCCCTAATTTCTGTCCTTTGAAACTAGGTGTAAGGCATTCTGTTTTTTCCTCCATAAAGTTTATCTTAATTCTACTAATTTCTTCTTTCTTAAAATCCCCAATTCTCTTTTGTTTGCATATGTCTCTTAGGTCATGTTATATTACTTTAATCATCTTATTTTACCTTAATCTTCCTCACCATCTAGTTTCCAGTTCAGTTTAGTTACGTAAACATAATAAGAATTTCAAGAACGTTTGCAGAATGTACACATTAGTAATTTTTAAATTCGCTTTCTTTCCAAATATGTAAAATATTATTATTTGCTGACAACAATCCAAACTCCAGCATAAGTTTTCAACGTTGCCTAAATATGTATTGATTTATCCTCATTTGGGGGGAATTCTTTAACATATACTTCCACACAACATATTCTATCTAAAATTTCCTTTGTTCTTGTACCTTATGGAGAAGGGAAATGCTGTTCACTAGGCACGTATCAAGTGCCAATTAATAAAATAAGAACATTTACAAAATGCATCTCATTTACTGCTTGCAAAACCCATGTACTAATATGCCCACATTACAAATGAAACTAAGACTCCAGGGGTAAGGTCACCTGCCCCAAATCACACAGCCTGTGACACAGTCAGGATTCAGACAATATCTGCCTGTCTCCTGTCTGTACCTCACACCATCAACACTACTTTCCTAAGAGCAGCTCATTAATAATAGAAGGTGACAGTCTGTCAATTTTACATTCATTTTATTAAAAGGTGACAACAAACCATCAAGGGCAATGATTGGACATTTTCACAGGGGTGTCCACCTGGCTGCATCTTTCCCCTGTTTTTCTGATAAGGAGATGAGCCATCTTCAGGACAGGGTCAGTTCTGAGGCCACTCTAGGAGATTGGGTGGCCTGGCAGGGGGTCCAGAAGCAGCCCCACAATCCTCATCTCCTCTCCCTTCTGAATATGACTCAATGAACTACAACTTTATCATGCCCCTAATAATGCTCTGCAGCCTCTAAATATTTGTTGGCTAAAAATGAATAAATGGAGACATTATAAAACTCTTGGATTCCCACAGTTGACTCCAATGAGAAACACACTTCAACTAACAACTCCAGATGGAAATAAACCCTGAGGATGCCACAAGGGTCCACAAAGCCCCTCCACCACCCAAGACCAGCCTCCCTTAGACAAGGACATTTTCTTTGCAGAGCTTCAAATCTTGATTACAACATATCCTTAGTTGTTGGGTCCTTGGTGATGTTAAAGATCTTGCCTTTGAACCATAGTTCATAATCCTGATTTGCCTAATAGCTGTGCTGTCCCCAGAATTGCCCTCAGAATCAACAAATTACCATTTGCATTTAACGATTAGGAAATAGCTGCTGCTCAAGAGAGGAAAAAAAAATCATAGCTGTGAGAAGCTCACTTTAGGGCAATTACTCTGGATGGAAGTAAGGGTCTGAGGTCCCTAGGAAATGGGAAGAGTTCGGAACAATCAGAGGAAAGGTTATACTTAACTGACTAATTAGAAACCTCAGTCTCTAAAATGAGGAGGCCCTTGCAAGCTAAACAGTGCTCCTGGGGTGAATAGGGCTTTTAATGCATACTTCAGAAACTTGCCCCCTTCACCCCCTTTCTCTTCAGGGAGAAAGGAGTTATCTTGGAGCTTATCACTTCATTTCTAAGGCAGATCACAGAGACAGCAGAAGAATCAATGAAACTATTTTTTCTCTAATTTTGACACTGATCCATTTTTTAAGTTTCAGCTCCAGAGTCAAATTTCTCTGTAATTTCTCTCAATTCCCAAAGAAAAGGATACAAAACGTTACAGTAGGAAAGATGATGGATTTTGGATTCAGTTCAAATGTTGACTCTTTTATCTACTTGCTGGTAACATTGGACACATGACTTAAGCTCTTTGAGCCTCAGATAGCTCTGATGATGATCCTTACACAACAAATAAGATTTGTATGTGATGGTACTGGATTAATAAATGTTAGCTCCCTTCCCCTCGCAGCATCCCCACTGAAAGCAGTACCGTTATTAACACATTTCAGACCTTGCTTTATAGTAGGATTTGAATATACATGACTTGCTTCTCTTCCATGATGCAAACTGCTTTTCAAGAAGGGGTGATGTGTATCCTTATAGGCTCAGTATACCTTCTGCAGCATGTGTTCAGTGCATGCTCTTTGCAGGGAATTAAAATATTTTATTCATGGAAAAGGAATGAACTTTGCTTCAAAAGGCAAAGTAGATAATCATTAGTATAGACATTTCTCCAAAGAAGACATACAAATGGCCCCTTTTTTTTTTTGCGGTACACGGGCCTCTCACTGCTGGGGCCTCTCACTGCTGTGGCCTCTCCCGCCGCGGAGCACAGGCTCCGGACGCGCAGGCTCAGCGGCCATGGCTCACGGGCCCAGCCGCTCTGTGGCACATGGGATCCTCCCGGACCGGGGCACGTACCCGTGTCCCCTGCATCGGCAGGCGGACTCTCAACCACTGCGCCACCAGGGAAGCCCTGCCACTTTTTATAGTTGTATAAAAAGACAGTCAGCATCACTAATTATCAGGGAAATGCAAATCAAAACCACAGTGAAATCACCTCACACCTGTTAGGATGGCTATTATTTTCTTTTAAAGAAAAGGAAGAAAATAACAAGTGTTGGAAGTATATAGAAAAGTTGGAACCCTTGTGCACTGCTGGTGGGAATGTAAAATGGTGCAGCCACTATGGAAAACAGTATGGAGTTTCCTTAAAAATTAAAAATAGAACCACTATATGATCTGGGTATTCATCCAAAAGAATTGGAAACAAGATCTCCAAAAGATATTTGCATTCCAGTGTTCACTGCAGCATTCTTTATAATAGCCAAGATTGGAGACAATCTAAATGTCTGTTGACAGATGAATGGATAAAGAAAATGTAGCATATACATACAATGGAATATTACTCAGCCTTAAAAAAAAGGAAATCCTGTCATATGCTGCAACATGATGAACCTTGAGGATATTATAAATGAAATAAGCCACTCACATCAGGACAAATACTACATGATTCCGTTTATTTGGTATATCTAAAGTAATCAAACTCATAGAAGCAGAAAGTAGATTGATGATTGCCAGGGGCCGGGGAGCAGAAAATAGGGAGTTGCTCCTCAACTATATAGAGTTTCAGTCATGGGAGATGACAAACTTCTAGAGATCTGCTGTACAATGATGTATGTATAGTTAACACTACTGCACTGTACACTTAAATTGTTAACAAGGTAGATTTCATGTTATGTGTTTTTTACCGCATTAAAAAAAATAATCTGTTGCTAGTCCTGATTACTTGTACATTCTTACATTTAGTACTTTCTTTAAAAAATCTTGAAGGAATAGAAATATTTTTAGTGCCTTACTACTTTAGTACGCTAGGATTAAAGAAAATCAAAATGTATTCTTCTCTGACCAACACTCGCTTTTAGAACAGTGGTTTTTGACCTGAGTGTCACAACAGTTCAACCAGGAGGGGCGCCAAAAGTAAAAACATATATGGTTGAATGGTTAAGAGCTCAAGCTAAGGAGACAAATCCCAGTCTCATGTCTTCCTGGCTTTGTCTTTTGAGGGAATTACCTGGGCTTTGGGTGCTTCATCTACTCAGATGTAAAACGAAAATAATAATGCTTCTCTTGCAGCATTATTATAATAGTTAAATGAGATAATACATCTAAAGCACCCAACTCAATCAATATAACTATTACCTTTAATTTGTACTCACAATAGAGAAACAACTCAGGTTGCAAATGATTATGTGTGTATGTGCGTATGCATGTATTGGGTTGGCCAAAAAGTTTCTTTGGGTTTTTCCATAAGATGCTACAGAAAAAACCGAACAAACTTTTTGGCCAACCCAATAATTGGCTTGTTTTATACAGGTTAACCCTACGAAAGCATGACCTTCAACATTTCTGTTATGATTCAAATAACTATTTCATGATATATTTATTTTGTCATGTTCAAATTTTTCTCAAAGTGGGTCACTTTAATCATTTCATCTACAAACTACAGACTTGTTTATGACAGACTATGTGTGTTTTTTCTCTTCTTACCTCCTCTCCTCACCTCCACCCCAATATCTAGCAGAGTAGATTGTCTACTGTAGGCTCAGTAACATTTTTAAAAATGAATGAACATTTTTAAATTTAATTTTAGAAAAACATACTGCAAATACAACATTAGAAGAGAATAGAACTTGCTCACTTCTTCTCCAAGCACTTTATATTCAGAATGCTTTAACTGGAATATTTATGTAAACATTTGCCTTCAAATTCAGAATACTTTAACTGGAATATTTATGTAAACATTTGCTACTGATGGGAGAGTTTATTTTATAGAACTATACAGTCAGGAGGATTATAAGGGGCCTAAACAGTTCATTTATTATGATTTCTAGGTTTATAAAATAGAAAATTAAAACCTGTATTGACCTAGAGGCTTGACTATGGAGGGCCCAAGCTATGGTCTTCTGGTTTCTGCAACCCAGCTGCATTGAATCAAGATCCCTGGCTTCACTACAGCTGAAACCATAGCTGATAAACAGCCTTCAGTGGACTTCAGAGTATTTCTGTCTATGGGAAAGAAATACACAAGTATTTATTCCATTGTACCCTCTGAAAGTCTTTCCCGTCCTCTCCTCTCAAAATTACACACACACACACACACACACACACACACACACACACACACACACACACACACACACACACACACACACACACACACACACACACACACACACACACACACACACACACACACACACACACACTTTTTAAAACACTCAGCCAACACATGCGAAGTCCATCTGACCACCAGGGGGCCACCACGAGAATGGACAAGCCTATAGGAGACTCCTGTCTTAAGATACTCCCCTTGTTCTATCAATGTAAAACAGCTGTGTGAATTACTAAAACATGAAAAATATTCCCTTCCAGAAACTGCAATCTTTGTTCAAAGGACAATGCTTTAGCTGCATAAAATCACTCTGTTGGTAAAATACAGTGTAGCCCAAGATTTAGATTCAATACATTTTCATTCACTAACTGAATTCAAATAGTTATTTCCCTTCAGTAGTGACAGGATATTTTATAATTAAAAAAATTATTATTAATTTTTGATGAGATAAGTGGCATTGTGGTTAGTTTTCTTTTTAAGTCCTTGGCCTTCAAAAATACATTTTAACTATTTATTTCAAGAAGAGAGAAGAAGTATATGGGAAAATAGATTAAAGAAACATGGCCATGTGCATTATATAATGATCCAAACTATTTTATATACTATATGTATATTTATGTGATATAGCTTTATATTTAAATGGCATAGGTAGATAGATGATAGAGATGAAAATCTTATGATAAACCTCAACTGTAAATAATAGCTAGATTTGTAGGACATGATCACAGATCTCTGTATCTTCTTTGAGTTCTTTTTGCCTTTTACATAACAAATATGTATGAGTGATAAAGCCAGAACACTATATACACAAAGTGTTCAAAAATTATGCATATTTGAAGGCATTAAAAATTATGTAAATATTAATATATGTTTACATAGCTGCATGATTTCTCTCTGGTATGTTAGAGAATGTGGTCATGTCAAACCATTGCTGGAATTTAATGATGGGTTAGATGTTTTATATGCAAACTACAGGCAAATTCCTTCTTTCCTCCAAGTGTATTTATGTCTTAAGGACTTCTTAGAATAGCGCTTCTAACCAAGGAAGATCCCTCCCACCCAGAGATATCTGGCCATGTTTAGCGACATATTTATAAAACTGTGAAGAAATGAAAGAGATTATCATACAGGAGAGCAATTTCCTTTAGGAAGAAGGAAGAATATTATGACTGAGACAGGATACCTGAAGGATCTCTTGGGTAACTATCCAAAGTCTGTTTCTTTTTTTTTTTTTTGCGGTACGTGGGCCTCTCACTGTTGTGGCCTCTCCCATTGCAGAGCACAGGCTCCGGATGCGCAGGCTCAGCGGCCATGGCTCATGGGCCTAGCCGCTCCGCGGCATGTGGGATCTTCCCGGACCGGGGCACGAACCCGTGTCCCCTGCATCGGCAGGTGGACTCTCAACCACTGCACCACCAGGGAAGCCCCAAAGTCTGTTTCTTAATCTGAGTTAGATGCATCATAATAATCCATTAAGCTCTCCACATGTTTTATGCAGTTTCCTATTTTATAATAAATTATTTTTTAAATGTTATAACAAATATTCTGTTAAAAGTTTTATTCTGTAATAAAAAATCATTTTATAAAAGCAAACCAGTCATTGTCCGACATTTGCTTGGATATCTCAGGTGATCTCACACACAGAATTGAGGGAATGACATACAAAAGTTGTATGCAGTGCCCATGGTACTATAGAGTAGACATCTCCCATCCAGGTGACAGCATGCAAGCAGAGTTTGAGTTGAATGTTCTTAAATCATACTTTCAATACACATCCTTTGCCTCACATTTACAGTCTCTTACCGATTTTAACTGACACAAACTGGAAAAAAATGACTTTCTAATATAAAAGGTAGGTGTTCCCATAATTGTAGTGCTTAATCACTATTTCTGTGACAGTTTACTACCACTGGAAACTCATATTTCCAGTCCGTCACGTGTAATGATAAGTACTGCATGTTTAGCAAAATTACATTAGCATTTCATTAAATATACACAGTAAAATGGGTGACATTTCAAAGACCCTGAAGACTTGTCATTTGCTGGAATTGTTTAGGTCAGTAACTCTAATCACATTGCTCATTTGTAGCCAAGTCTCAATTATCCATGTGTAGCCTATCCACAAGAGACTTGCATGATAATTCACATCAACAGTCATTGCTTCCTGTCTGTAGATGTGAGTCCGGGGGGGCTGGGGGAGGGGATGCTTTAGAAAGCATTTGCTCTGGCATCTAATTCACAGATAAGGAAAACGAAACTGAAAGAGGTTAAATGACTTGTCCAAGGTCAATCATCTGATAAATGGTAAAAACATGGAACTAGAATCCAGGTTTGTTTGATGCTAGGGCCAGAGTTCTTGCTTTCAGCACCTTCTGAATAATTTATACACTGTGTTCTTTTTTGGGGTTTTCAGGATTTAACCTGTTTTTAGTAATGTTTACATCACATGTGTTCCTTGTGACCCAAAAATATTACCACTGCCACCACTATGTAGAGAAAATTGTACTTTGATGGAAAAGTGCACATTGTCTATAGCACATCCCTTTCCATTTTAAAATCTACAGCTTATCTATCTGTAAGCTGTAGATAGCTGAGAGTAATGCAAAAATAAATCTGGTCTATAGACATGTAAGTTCTATCCAGTGGGCATCCAACTGGTCTCCCTCCTCACTATAGAAGAGGTCAATTTTGCCTCCATTTTCACATTCATTTTGATATTCCTCATTGATAAATGTGTCTATTCTTTGGATCATCTTTTTAATAGGTTAGAGCATCTGCTTGATCCCCTCACTGATTAATGAGTTAAAGAAAATTTAATACATGTTCATTTTTACATCTGTATGAAAGTCATGAGTTACCTATGTTTTGAAATTATTTTTTAATTACAACAACTACTACTACTACTATTATGATTTCTACTACCATTGATACGAATACTACTGAATTTACCAGAGGTTTTGTGTTATCAGAAGTTCACTATAGTCTTTAAATGGGGCTAATGTTTTATTTGCACTAGGTCATGTAATCTTCACAAAAATCCTAAAGGTAGGTGAATCTTATTATTAACCCTCCTTTACAGATGAAGAACCTGAGGCTCAGTGAGGTTAATTGACTTGCACATGGTAACACAGGTGAGGTCATCCCTAGATCTTGATGCCCAGTTGCATCTGACTCCAGAACTCATGCTCTTAATCATAACACTATATTGGTTGTCAACAACACCACTTAAGCCAAAATATTCTATGTGCTGGAGAATGGAAGCAGAAATACTGACTATATAGAAAGAAGGACAACTCAAGTTAAGCTGATGTTTCGTATCAGTTTATTACATGACTGTCTTTATATTATGCCTGAAATACGAATCTGAATCTTGGCAGGGCAAGGGGAAAATCAGTGCAAGGTCAAGGCAATAATATTGAATCCATTTAACTCTTACAAATTTTATTAATTGTTTCAATCATTGTATTAAAATATTTTGTATACATAAGGTATTACAACTTTGAACAATAAGGTGAAAATATGCAAGAAAAATATGCTCCATGTGGCAATAGAAAAAATGTGTTAGGGGCTTCCCTGGTGGTGCAGTGGTTGAGAGTCCGCCTGCCGATGCAGGGGACATGGGTTCGTGCCCCGGTCCAGGAAGATCCCACATGCCGCGGAGCAGCTAGGCCCGTGAGCCATGGCCACTGAGCCTGCGCATTCGGAGCCTGTGCTCCGCAACGGGAGAGGCCACAACAGTGAGAGGCCCACGTACCGCAAAAAAAAAAAAAAAAGTGTTAGAATTTTGCTATCAGGGGTTATTTCCTTCTTTATTATTAAAAATAATGATGAGACAATAGCACCAAGTCCAATAAAATATAACTGGATTGTATACAGATGCACCTTTATTTATCCAACAAGGACACTATCAAAAGGGCAATTATAAATATTTTCATGCAATAAAATAATAAGTAGCTCTCTGATATTGTTATTTGTTCTTATTAACCTTTATGCATTGCCATCTTTGGGCCTTTCATCTTTGCATTTCTGAATGTTACCAAATTTCTCCATCTTCTAGATCTCCATGGCATTCTTTTATATTTTTCTCTTTTGGAGCTAATCACATTCCACCTTTATTTATTGTCAGGGTCATTTTTCCCTGAATTTTTACCTGCAGGGCCACTAGCATGAGGATTGCAAAGTGATGTGGTAGCTTCAAGTCATAACTTCAAGTTCAGTCCACTAATGGATCACGTATATGTCCACTAATGCAAACATTCCCCCACTAAGAATTTGGACCTCTAATTTGGCAGAACCAATGGTGATGGGAAACACAAATCCAAAGAAGGGTTGGTCATTAAGAATGATGATGAGAGAGACTAATGTTACTTCTTCCCTTTGGTTTCCAGACTCATGTGTTCTTGCTACTGGGTCAACATAGATCAGTCACAGGTTCAGTCTATATCCCACACTCTGCAAGGTGTTGTCCCTAAGCAGCATTTTCTACATCTGTCTTCTCAGCCTCATATTTATTCCATTGTTTATCAAGTCTGATACATTTTGCTTCCTAAACTTTTCTCACACTTTAACCCAGTACTACTGCCTTATTTCAAGTCCTTATCATCTACTTGAATTTTGCAATGCTTCCTACCTGGTGCTTTTCCTTCTTGTCTCTTATCCATTTTCAGTGGTGCCAATCATAATCCAAATGAAATGCCCTCCCTTCCAACTTATTTCTATATCTGCATTTGACATACTTCCAATCCCTATTGACTTGTTACTGCATTATTCATTATCCTACCCACAGCTTCAGCTGGCCCTTCAAACTTGACCACTGGCATTGCTTTCTGCTTACTTTGGATGTATTCTTTTACTGTGTTTCAAAACCTCCCTCTGACTACACCATCTCAAGTTATCCTGGTCTGGTCTACCCTGGATAAGGACCACTAGGTGTGGACTAGAGCACAGTGGACTGTTCTCTTGCCATATGTGCCCTTGCCTGCCAAGAAGAATCTGGACATTTCTTGCCACGGAACTGGTGTTCCTTTATGCCAGGGATGTTTTATACATGCCATTCCCTCTGTTTAAATGTCCTTCCCTTCTTCCTACTGGCAGGATCACTATTCAAGAATCAGTTCACATATTGCTTTATCTAGTAAGCCTCCCATAGGCATAATAAAAATATTCAGCCAGTCCTATAATTAACACATAGCAGTAATATAATACTTGTCACATTAATAATAATAACACAGCACAATAATAACACAAAACACAAGATTTATTAAATGCCTACTACATGTTGGTCTCTGTGTTAACCACAGGTATTACACTGGCCAATGTAGATCAGTCAACATCCAAACTATGGGATTCCTAAGAAGAAGAATCAGTTCTGTTTTCTTTCAGTGTCTAACATACAGTCTAATTCAAGACTTCATGATTGGTCTTTGTAAATAATTTCTGAACTGAATTAAATTGTTTGGGACATGCTCAGTTTACCATCTTTCTTTCTACACGGTTCACAAAACAGTAATTCTTTCATATTATGTCACTTAACACATTAAAATTTCAAACTTAATTCTTGCCTGAGATTCATTCTTCCAAACAACTGGCTTCAGTCTTGCATAACAATTCAATTCATCCTGATTGTAGTTTTTGCCAATAACAGCTTCCAGGACAGCAGAAAGGACTTTAATTATTCCTGTAGGGATTGGTGAAGGTGAGGACAGAGGAGAGCAAGCAAAAGCCCCATCGTGTTTGGCACATGGAGTGTTTGCTGTACTTTCTGCAGTGTATGCCAGGGCCTCTGCTTAACTGAGTCGAGGATTAACATATTCAACAAGCAAAGAATGGCTCAGCTCCCTGGGTACGTGGGTCTCATTCAGTGTATGACAGGTAACCCTGTTATTTGAGTATGAGCTCTTCTTGTTGGGAAATCTCGGTATGGCCTGTGCACAAAGACTTTGCTGCTCACCCAGGTTGAAAACATTTAGTAGTCTGCTCATGGGAAACTGAGAGTCTGCCTTGCCTCCAAGCATTGAAGCCTGAAACAAATTAAGTTTCCATCTCTCCCCTATTTGGGTTTGAACAATCTTGAAAGCAGTCTAGTAAACAGGCAGACAAAACTTCACTTGAATTGCAACCCTATTTATAATCTAAACCCTATTTATAATCTATAACCCTGGTGGAATCCCAGACCAGGCTGGGACATATTAGATCTATAATAAAGAATCAAAGAATTGCAGTTTAGAGGTAGGGGTAGGGCAAGGCAGTGCCATTGAATGAAAATGGATGTAATTGTCAACGTGTCTCTATGTGAGAAGGAGGTCAGAAAACTGTGGAGTGTTCAGAAAGTGATCTGTGTCAGCGCAGAGTGGCAATGGGCCTATGTCAATTAAAGAGCTAAGCCAATGTGGAAAGCACGTTTTCAACAAGTAAATAATGCCATTTAAGGAGACTGATTGCTAAAGCAGCCTCATTGCCTAATGGGGGCTAGTCAATCATTCAGCACATATTTGCCACCTGGCCTTGGAGTTGACACTGTAATACACGCAATGCAATGGTGAGCAATAACCTCTGTCCTGGCGCTCCAGTATTTTTATATAGGACACTAACAAAAAAAGACTGTAAAGAGATTTTTTTAAGCCCTACGATTTGTAATAAAGGCCTGAAGGAAACAAAAGAAGTGCTGTTCTGTTTCTATTCATACAGTTACTTGGGCAAAGTGTGCAAAGATAGTCTGATCTGTGTCTGTGCAGTGCCCTCCCCCCAAAAAACTCCTAACACCCATGCACACACACCCTAATCCTTTATGACACCTCATTTGAGATCTGTTCCAGCCATAAGTTTTGACTGCTCTGGACGTTTCCAGCATTCAACATGGGAGACTGGAGGGTCTGAATTATATTTACGAAGAACACAACTCCCTATTGAGATATGTCTCTAAGCTTAGAGATTACAAGTTTAAATTGTTCAGATCAAGATGATATAAATCACATAAAGCATATGACTGACCAGTTTCTCTATTTCATTCAGTCCAGGTAGCCATGGATCCTGATTGCTTAATATAGGTAATAATTATAATGTCACCTTCACACAGACTGCAGTAACTCTCTTAACAGGGTGAAAGAAAAAAATATAGAGGGAGAAAAAAAAGGATTGTAATGGAACCAACATGAAGTTGTAAGAAACATCATCATTAAAAGATAAAAACCTAATAGTATCACAGACCAGAATCAATCCCTACTGACAGATTGATCTATATATTATGTTAATGAAATGTCATTTCTCCAAGGGAACATTCCTCTTATTCCAAACAAAACCCTAATAAAATCTGGATTTAAAGAATCAATTGCCTAGCTGTGTGCCACACATTCTGTGATTGCTCATAATGACATTAGCCTGTAAATCCTCCAAAAATAAATATCCATTCAATTGATGTTTTCATGTATTATAAGCATATACAATCAAATTCATTATGCCTTTTATTTCTTCAGCTAGAAAACTTAAAAAATTAAACAGGTAAAATCAGCAATAGCTTTTTAAATTTTTCTTTTGTTCTCTTGCTTGGTTTTTAAATGAACCTGTGGTAAATAGATTTGAATTAATTCATGAGTCATGACACATTATCAAAACTGATCCATGCATAACCCTCTTTGTTTTCTTTAATTTTTACTGGAGTATAGTTGCTTTACAATGTTGTGTTAGTTTCTACTGTACAGCAAAGTGAATCAGCCACATGCATACACATATCCCCTCTTTTTTAGATTTCCCTCCCATCTAGGTCACCACAGAGCACTGAGTAGAGTTTCCTGTGCTATACAGTAGGTTCTAATGAGTTATCTATTTTATACACAGTATCAATAGTGTATATATGTCAATCCCCATCTCCCAATTCATCCCAAACCCCCTTCCCCCTTGGTATCCATACATTTGTTCTCTACAACTGTGTCTCTACTTCTGCTTGGCAAATAAGATCATCCATACCATTTTGCGAGATTCCACATATATGCCTTAATATACAATATTTGCTTTTCTCTTTCTAACTTACTCCACTCTGTATGACACTCTCTAGGTCCGTCCACGTCTCTGCAAATGACCCAATTTCATTCCTTTTTATGGCTGAGTAATATTCCATTGTGTATATGTACCACATCTTCTTTATCCATTCCTCTGTTGACGGACATTTAGGTTGCTTCCATGTCCTGGCCATCATAAATAGTGCTGCAATGAACATTGGGGTGCATGTGTCTTTCTGAATTATGGTTTTCTCTGGGTATATGCCCAGGAGTGGGATTGCTGGGTCATGTGGTATTTCTATTTTTAGTTTTTTAAGGAAGCTTCATACTGTCCTCCGTAGTGGTTGTATCAATTTTCATTCCCACCAACAGTGCAAGAGGGTTCCCTTTTCTCCACACCCTCTCCAGTACTTATTGTTTGTAGATTTTTTGACGATAGCCATTCTGACTGGTGTGAGGTGCTACCTCACTGTAGTTTTAATTTGCATTTCTACCCTCTTTTATTTTACTTAGTTATTTATTCATTCATTTCAACAAATAAATACCTGTGAACCCAACATCCAGGCCAAGAACTAGAACACTGACGATTGTTTACATGTATCTTTATGTTCCTCCCTATTCTGTCCTCTTGTCTATGGCTCCAACCCATGTTATCCATCATACTGCTTTTTGTACATTTATTCTCTTGTTGTTGTTGTTTTGAGGTATAACTGACATGTTAACTAGACTTACTGTGGTGATTATACCTTTCTTTTAAAGATTGTTTTTTATTACAAATAGCAAATGGTTAAGCAACTTTTTTATATTGAGTTTTTTCATTTTAAAAAAAAAGGCTATTATGCTTTATACAACTTTTGAGATTTTCTTGTCATTGAGCAATAGGTATGCTTCATCATGTTGTATACAGCTGTGATTCATTCATTTTCACTTCTGTGTAATATCACATTCTTGAATGATTCTTTTTACTCATTCTACTCTTGATGGTTATTAGCATTTTACACAGATTTTTTACTTACCTTTCTTTTTGTTATTGTGAACAATGCTGCTATAAACATTCTTATACATGTCTCCTGATACACATAGGCAAGTGTCACTTGAATTTTTATCTTGAAGAGGACTGATAGGTGATAGGATATGTGAATGTTCATTTTTCACTAGACAGTGCTAAATTGGTTTCCAAAGTGCTTTTACCATTTTATTCTCTTATCAACCATGTATGATACATTATTGATCTACATCTCTCCAACAATCGGCATTATCAAACTTTTCACTGTTTTAATCAGATGGATGTAAAATGGCATTTCCTTGCAATAATGATTTATAGCAACCTGATTACTAATTAAGTTAGCTATCTCTACACATGCTTGTTGTCTAATGGCTTTTCCATATGTTAAGGCTTTCCATAGGCTTTTTTTTTTTTTAACTAACAGCAATGGTGTCAGTCTTACTTGTTTATTTGTATTTATTTATTTACTTTTGGCTGTGCTGCACTGCATGTGGGATCTTAGTTCCCCGACCAGAGATCGAACCCGTGCCCCCTGCAGTAGAAGCACAGAGTCTTAACCACTGAACTGCCAGGGAAGTCCCTCCATAGCCTTTTCCATTAGACAACTGTATGAAGCGGCCTAATGAAGAATAATTGATTCTGGGTAAGAAAGTATTTCTAGCCAAACACTTCCTGATTTAGTTTCTAGAATATTAGCTTTTTCATAAATAATGAATTTATAGGCATTCTATCCATATCTTTTGACCCATAGAGCTGACCTATTTGCCTCTGCTGTGTACTTATAGTTTTACCACCTGATAACTCCAGAAATTCCAGAGTTAAAGTGCAAAGGCAGGGCTTCCCTGGTGGCGCAGTGGTTGAGAGTCCGCCCACCGTTGCAGGGGACATGGGTTTGTGCCCTGGTCCGGGAAGATCCCACATGCCGCGGAGCGGCTGGGCCCGTGAGCCATGGCCGCTGAGCCTGGGCGTCCGGAGCCTGTGCTCCGCAACGGGAGAGGCCACAACAATGAGAGGCCTGCGTACCGCAAAAAAAAAAAAAGTGCAAAGGCGAGGAACGGTTTCTGAATGTTGCTGATCCTTTCATTCATAGATAGAAATTAGTTTCAATTTCTTGGAGGTTTATGTGAATTATGGAATTGAATTATGTTAAATCTGAGATCTTTTCTTGGGTGGGTGTAAACTTTTTTTCTATGTCTTCGAATATGTCCCTGCTTATTTGGGGCCTGAAATATACAGATCAACATTAGACACCATGCAAAAATATATTTTTTTCTTTCCTATTTTATAGGGATTTATTTGATGCCTAAAAGATTTATGAAAGAATTCGAGTAGTCTAAAAACTTCTAAGGAAGATACAAATCACTGTTCTACTGTCATGCTTAGGAGTATCAGGAAACATCTACAATTCATTTCATGTACTCCATCATGGAAACACCAGTTATTCCGCATCATGTCCGAAAGGTTGAAGGAGATGGTCTTATATGTTGCATTTTTACCACCTTGGTTATCCAATATCAAAATTCTCATCTTTGCTAGGTATCAGAAAAGGGAGAGCAGGAAGTTGAGAAGAGAATTTAAAAGAATCACAGGATCATGACATGCAAGTTGTCTCCAGTCCAAATTCTAGGGATACTACCTTGCTTGAGGGCCCAGGGCATCCCTTCAGATAAAATGATGACATATCCATATCCTGAGTGATTATACAGCTCCACTGGGGGAAATGTAGAAATTATGTAGTCAAAACTTAATTACTATCTTCTCAAAATAAAGAGATTTCCTTTTTGTAATCAGAATTTGCTATTAATTTTGGCAAAAATTAGAATTAGATTTGTTTCTGAAACTCATTCCAAATGTATTTTTGCTGTGTACTAATCAGCATAGAATTGTTTGTATGCTTTTCAGAAAAAGAAAAAGATATTTCAGTTGCAAATATGTAATATCTCCTCACAAATTTACTTTGTCAGTTTGAACAACAAATAATCTTTAGATTTCTTACATCTTTTATTGTATGATTTTATAACAAACAAAAATAGGTCAGTCTGTATCATTTAGTTGAACATCTTATTTCTCCATTTTAACCAATGTAAAATTTTATGATTTTTCCATAAATAGAAATTAACCTTTTTATAGACTGAATAATTTCCACAAATTGGTTCTATTAGTATATATTCCCACTTAAAGTGTCCACTATTAATGTGCAACTTGCTTTAAGGCACCTGTTATGTACATAATAAATTGCCTTCAGTAGATGCAAAGAATATTGCACAAGGGTGCCAGGGTGGTAGACGACTGGAACAGAAGAGAAACAGATTGGAGCATAAATAGTTAGTCATAGCGGCAAATGGAACCTTGGCAATGGAGCAGTATACCCTGCAGTCGTTCTTCAAACCACATCCAAAGAATCAAATACCTAACACGCAATATGTGGGAAGGTAGGAAGCAGGTACTCAGTGAATTCTGACTTTGAGTTAGAAGATATATCCCTTAGCTTTACACTCTTCAGGGTAAAATAGATTTTTAATCAATAAAGCAACAGATATTTATTAAGTATCTACCATGTGCCTAGCACTTTGAGAGAAATAACCAATCAAACAAATCCTATCCTCAAAGAACTCACAATTTACATGAAAAAGAAAGATTTATAAGTATAGAGTTAATGGTTTTCAACTTTTTATTGTGTGCATTCTTTTTCTTTTCTTTGATTCATTTAGTCATTCAACAAATATGTGTTTATCACATACTTAATGCAGGAAGTACCAAGAAGCCCTGTAGGGGATAAAAATATAAATGATATAATTTCTCTCTTCTTAAAAGAGTTTAAAGTCTAAGGAAGTTAAATATGTGCATACAAGTAAACAATAATACCACCAAGTTTGGAGTTGGATAAAATGAGTTGATACATTCTCCACTGAATCCATTCTGAATGTTCTCCACATTCAGAACACAGAAGTGGAGAGTAGGAGAAGGGAGAATTGAATGAAGATGGTCAAAAGCTACAATCTTCCATTTATAAGATAAATAAGTACCTGGGATGTAATGTACAACATGACTGTATTTGACACTGTATGATATATGGGAAGTTGTTAAAAGAGAGTAGATCCTATGAGTTCTCATCAAAAGGAAAAAACATTTTTTTCTTTTTGTTTTTTTATCTATATGACAAGATGGACATTCAAGCTTATTGTGGTAACCATTTCATAATATATATGCTGTCACTATGCTGTACACCTTAAACTTATACAGTGCTGTATGTCAATCATATCTCAATAAAACTGGAAAAAATTAAAATTGATATAAATTAATAAAAACTAAAAATTAAATAACACATTTTAATATGAAATCAAAGAATAAAATACTCAGAACACTGCTTTATATATAGAAAAACTCATTAATTATTGATTATTATTATTTTACTAGTATTATTAGAGCTGGATCTACATAGATGTGCAGGAGTTTGTCAAATGAAAAGATAGTAAATGTTCTTAACTCCGTTTTTACAGCTTCTACCTCTTTCTTAAATTTCAGATCTATATTCTCCACTTCTTATGACCACTTTCTCTGGCTGACAGCATACAGGCAACAGAAGGAAACATACAACATACAGGCAATAGGAGAAGACAAAGGAGGGATTAGGCCATTACTAGAGTATAGAAAGAGAAAACCAAGGATCTAACTTTGGAGATCCTCTAAATTTCAGGGATAATAAAAGAAAAAAAACACAAAGAAGAAAAGAGAGCTAGATCATTCGAGGACAGTAAAATATCACAGATGCCAAGATGAAGACAGAGCCTTTACGGCAAAATGAAGACATTTAAACAGTCTCCTTCCTATGTACTACAGAAGGAGCTGTTGGGTTTTTTTTTTTTCCCTACTTTAAAGCACACCCAAACATAAGTGTGATATTTTCTGGAAGTCTCTGCAGTTCAAACATGTACAATAATAAAGTACCTATTTACCCCAATCTCTCCCAAACCTAGGATACTTAATCACTCATAGAACTTGTGGGATTATATTAGATACACTTCACATCAGCATTAGCAGCCATTATACTGTGATTTAAATTTTGCAGGCAAAATCAACAGCTGGTGAGGGCATTGCTGCTTATATTGCAGAGCCATGCCATCTGTTTCCATAGCACAATTTGCAACATTTCTTAAATGACATATTTCATGATCATTTCATATGTGGGGTTCATGATAAATTCTTCTAGTAGTATCTCTGGGGGAATGAAGATTGGCATTTATTATAGTTTTGAAAAAAACCCTATCTCACGAGATGATATTACTATATATTATTGAAATTAAAATAGCAATATCATACAAATATCTATAACATACAGGCATAATGCTTGATGCTGAAAGCTGCTAGGGTAAAATCACATCATCAGAGATAATTCGCATTCATGGTCTCCAACCTCAGTTATTACTAAGCTATGTTTCCTTGTGTTCATCACCAGTTTCCTTTCACTTTACCCTCAGAGGCTATATTAGAAAATTTTACTCCTCCTCAAAACCCAGATTGGATGCCTCCTCCCTCACCCTTACTTATGAACATTATATTTTACTTGATCAAGATGAGACAACAAACAACAGCTCTTTCCACCTTTGTCTCCTAGAGCCTAGAGTGTATTTCATCACCTGCATCCTTTCAGCATTCCTTCCTTTCTTAGTGGAAGAGGATGTCCTCTTTCTAGTTAAAGTTCTCTCTCCTGTGAATTCCAATTTCTCCTCAGAAACCTTGTTTATCAGTTACCCTACCTCTGCCGGCCCCCACCCCATCTCCTCTTCCTCCTCTTCTTCCTCCTCCTGTTCCTCCTCCTCTTCTTCCTCTTCCTGTTCCTCCTTCTCTTCCTCCTCTCCCTGTTCCTCCTCCTCTTCTTCCTCTTCCTGTTCCTCCTCCTCTTCCTGTTCCTCCTCCTCTTCCTCCTCCTCTTCTTCCTCTCCCTGTTCCTCCTCCTCTTCTTCCTCTCCCTGTTCCTCCTCTTCTTCCTCTTCCTGTTCCTCCTTCTCTTCTTCCTCTCCCTGTTCCTCCTCCTCTTCTTCCTCTTAACTCTCTTTCATCTTCTCCTTCACCCTCTTCTTTTTCTTTTTTCCTTCTCTTTCCTGGATCATTCCCTAAAATTGATATACATGTTTATGTATATATGGAGAGTTAAGTCTCTTCAGTCTTGAATAAAGAAATGCTTCTCTGTGACCCCATACTCCCGCCTACTCTGCTTTTTTACTATGAAATTCCTTGAAGAATTTCCTGCTACATGCAGTCTCTACTTCCTAATAAGCAGTTTACTCCTCACCCTGATGTGATCTGGGTTTTTTGTTCCCTGTGCCCACTGGAATCGCTCTTATAAAGGTCACCAAGGGCTTTTGTATTTCCAAAGACAATGAATGATTCTCAGTTCTTATCTGACATGACTGTCTGCAGCATTTGACCCATTTAATTAGTCTCTCCCCATTCTGAAAACTCTTTCCTCTCTATATCTCTGAAAAACCATGGCTCTTGGTACTATGTACATTTATAGATGGCAGGCCCTCTTGGATTTCATGGGACTTGATTTTCTTCTCTCACCTTGGTTTGACTGGTGCCCTGGTTCCAGAATATATGGAAAAGACCCATTGGTTTTGTACTTGCAGCAGAGCTGCCATTGTATTCAACATTTTTCTATCACAACTGTTATGTTCTGAACTCCTGCCTTTAACAAAGGAATCTAGACAATGCAGGCCAGACCCCTACCAGGGAGAGACGCAGAGAAGAATGTAGGAATTGATCTGTATTCTGTAACTACTGATGTATAATTAAGTCTTCTCTATGAGTAATTAAGATGTGCTACTTGTTTGGCTTTCCATTCCAGGTCAGTAGTGATAAAATGATGAGAAAGTATGGGGCAATTAGGGGCCCCCATAACATGTAGTTTATTATGGCGTTTGGGAGTTCAAGCCAAGGAGTAGCGGGAGGTGAAGATGAATACACATAGAAATCAGCCTAATCATGAAAAGCCTTGTATGTTATGCCAAGGAAGTGATTCTGTGCATAATAAACAAAGAAAAAAATGTACGGAAGTTGTAAAAAGACATGTTATTTTTTATACCCAGACATTCTGAATCGTCTGGTCTGAGTTGAAGGTCAGGAAAAAGTTCTCATGTAATTCTGAAGAAAACCTTCAGTTGAGAATCCTTATGTGAAGGAGTTTGGATTTTAGGAGAAAATTATATAACTAATATAATTGACATGATTAAAAATTCATGATTACCAACTTCAGTAGGGCTCTCAGCACCACTTAGCAATCTCTCCAGATCTCCCCAAATAGCTTCAACCCTCCTCAATCTCTACAAGTTGTAGCCATCAAATACAAACTTCCTCATTTTCCCCCAACTGAATTCACAAAACATGTCTGGATCTATCCTTTACTGTTCTTCCTCCTGTAACTATAGAATCGGTGTCCCTTCCCTCTCTAAGACTCATCTCTCCCCCTGAGTTGTGGATGCCATTCCCTCCCATTCTTTCAGGGACTCCTTTTCTTTAGGAACAATTCCTCATGCTTGATTCTTCTTGATTCTATTTCTTTTTTTCCCACTAGATCTTTATTATTAACATTCAGAAGTGCTTGCAACACTAGTCACCTTGAAGAAGTCGCGTGACTGTGTAATTCTCTCCAATTACCATTCTTTTCTTACCTATCGTTCACAGCCAACTGACTTTAAGAGTTGCTTCTTTTTACTTCCCATTCTGTCTTCTCTCAGCACAATACTAAAACTTCTCTTGCTAAGGTCAAAATGACCAATCTGTGGCTAAACATAATAGATACTTACTTCTCAGACCATTTAGACCTCTCAGCAAAACTCAACACAACTAGCCATTACTTCCTCTGAAAAATCTTTTCTCTGGGCATTTAGGATTCTACCTTTCTTATTTTTCCTTCTATTTCTTTAGTCCCTCCTCAAGATCCTTTTCTTGGCTCATCCTTCCCTACTTAACCTCTAATTGCTATAATTCCCCATGGCTCCACCTGGGAATTCTTTTTTCTCATTCTACATTTGCCAGCTTTTTTTACCTTTTCTACTATCATGATTTTAAATACTATACCAATACTAACAGGTCCCAAATGTATGCCTTTTCTAGATCTCTCTTCTAAGTCCAGACCTATATATCCAACTGCAATCTCACACACAACTGTATTTTTGCTCTTCTTTTCAATGTGCTTCTCTACCCACATTGCTTCATGGTCCAAAAGCCAGGATGTCACCTGTAAAAACACTTTGCCAGTTTATGTCTCCTCAATACATAAATATATCTTAAATATACCTACCTCCCTATGATACCATAATTGCCTTAGTTTAAGCCACCATAAAGACTCTAAAACATAGAGCTCCCACACTTCCAATTTTGACTATCCAAACCCATTATTTTAACACTGCAACAGAAAGAATAAAATACCTAGGAATAAACCTACGTAGGGAGGCAAAAGACCTGTACTCAGAAAACTGTAAGATACTGATGAAGGAAATCAAAGACAACACAAACAGATGGAGAGATATACCATGTTCTTGAGAGGTATTGCATATGGAGCTTGGTGAACAATTCAACTGGAAAGGAGGGAACCTAAATGCCTCCCAAGTTTATGGTTGGGGAACAGAAATGGTGATTCTCTTAATAACATCAGAAAAATACAAGGAGAGAATTTTGAAAGAAGGTGATGAGATTAGTTTGGGACATGTTGAGTTGAAGTCCTTGTGGAACATCCCACAGGGCTATGTCTAGTTGGCATTTAGATACACATCATGATAGACTGGAAGTTGTTAGAATATAAGTGACAGGCAAGCAATAAGCGAGAAAGGAATCTTTTAGGAGATAAAGGGTTGAGGGACAAAAAACATGGTAGAAAGTAAATTTAAGGATTCAAGCTGAACCAAAGGGAAATTAATAAGTCTGCATATTGAACTTGAGGCCATCAGCTGCCTTCTCCACTCATGTCCAGAATATCCACAGCTACATTACATACATGTGTTTGTGTGTATATATATTATACATATATATATATGTGTGTGTGTGTGTGTGTGTTTGTATATATATATCCATTGAGAAACTATATAGTTTCCAAGAAATACCTGTAGATACTGAGATTTGAGGATTACAAAATAAAATAAACTAGTTCTCACATGTTCAACATAGAGGAAGTCCAGTGGTCAACAAGCCCCATCTAAATACAGAGAGTGCCCATTATTTCCAACATTTAAGGATCAATAAAGGTTTGAAGAGAATCTACAACATGAGAGACAGAGTCTGCAACATAAAAGAGAAGAAAATATTTTTTTAAATACTATCACTAACATACTCAAAGTGGTAAATGGACATACTGCATCCTTGAAACAAAACATGATATTATAAAGAGGAAAACTCAGCAAACAAGATAAAAATTCTAGGAATTAAAAAGAAAGCTGAAATTAAAATTGTTTTAGGACATTTGGATATAATGTCAATAAACAAATGAAAATATAAAAATAGAAGGAAAAGATGATTGCAGGATTAACCTAGGAAACCTAACAATTTATTGGTAGGAGTTTTACAAAGAGACAACAGAGAAAAATGGAAAGAAGGAAATTATCAAAGAAAAAACATTAGAAAACGTTCCAGATATGAAAAGTATAATATCTAAGCTCAAAGCATCCACCAACCAGTCAGAACAATGAATTTTTAAAAGACTTCCACTGATACAGTTCATTGTGAAAATTTAGAACATCAAAGGCAAAGATCAGGTTGTAAAACTTCCAGAAAGATTAAACTATGTCTCAAACTAAGGAACAAAATCAGAATGACACCGGAGTTAACAGCCACATTTGAATTTTTAATGAATTGAGCTATGCCTTCAAAATTCCCAAGGAAAAAAAATTTCAACCTGGAATTTTATATCCAGCCAAACTAGGTGAAGCATAAAAATAGGATAAAGAACAACTAAATCAACTAAAGTTTGGAACTATGTACCCATAATTCAAATATTATCCAATAAGCTCTACCATCTCCAGCAAATGATGAGGCTGTAAAGAGACTGCTGTCTATTAAGGTTACTCTGCAGTTGTTAGAAAAACTACATCAAGACATTTTTTTTCTTATTACTCAACATTTCATTCTTACTTGACAATAGGAATTGGCCTTGCTAATTTTTTATAGTGGAATAATGCCTCAAACAACAAGTGTGTCTCAAATGTCTACAATGAGTCTGAGCTAAAGTCTGGCAGGACAGTATTTTATTTGAGTGACTGTTATACCCATATCTACACTTGTTTTATTATTATCATCATCATCGACATCATTATAGTTTTAAATCACAGAATATTCTCCACCAGGATTTAGGAAGTTGATGTAAAAAACAGATTTCTGCTCTGTGATTGAAGACACAAAGTGTGAGTCCAACAAGGCTTGGAATGCTGATCGACTACTTTGGAAGCCATTTTAGGCAACTTGGAAGCCATCTTAACATTAGCATTCTCTCTGCACCTGACATTGCTTTAACAGGTACACCCACTTCATAAAGTCAAAACAGCAATGGTTTTCCAACCCCTAAATGTAAAGTCCCCTAGTACTTTAACTTTGATGAATATAGGACAGAGAGAGTCTCCCAAATGGAATGGCCTTGCTGATTACAAAGTGGTGACTGGGGAGATTTGAATATGAAGATATAAAGTGCTGTGATTCTTTTCTTTTTTAAAAAATTTTTAAATTTTTAAAATATTTATTTACTTTCTTTTCTACCTCTTTCTCTTTTTCAACAAAATAAGACTTATTTTTTCCCCAAAAGTCTTCTTACCAACTCTGTAGGGAAAAATTTGTGCTTCAATGGAAAACTACACATTTCTATAACATACCCTTTTTATCCTTATCAGATTCTGATTCAATGGGAGCTATTTTACAACTTTATGAGTTCTAAGTAACTGATAGCAACACAAAATGATTTTTGTCTGTACACATGCAAATGAATTCTGTCCAGTGGAGGGGCAGCCCTCCCCACGCTTCAGAAAAATCAATTTCACCTCCATTTATACATTTATTTCAATATCTTTAATCTACAAATTTATCTACTCATTGGATTCATTTTTGGATCAGTTACAACATCTGCCTGTTTCTCTCACTATGAGTTAAACAAAATCTTTAATGTGTTCATATTTATATGTAGTACCTGATTTTCATTTTTTTAAAAATCTTCTCAGGGAGGTGGATTTCTGGAATGGTGAAATGAAGACCTTAGTGAACTTGCTGTCCCTCTAAAACAATGAAAATACAGGCAAAACACCTAAAATCAACCATTTTCTAACCCTGAAAATTAACCGAAGAGTAAACTAAAAATCATCTATGAAAAAAAAAATTACTGAACCTCAGTGAGACAATGGGTTATTTGACAATCTAACTTAGGACTATTCCCATCCCTTTTCACTCCCCAGCTCAGTGCACCCTAGCCAGAAGCTGACAACATTGCTGACAATGGAGAAATCTGACCACTTGTGGAATTCCAGTAAAACCATCATCCAAGAAAACGGTCAATAATCTGTCCAAAATTGCAGAGACCTAGAAAATCTCTATTTCCAGAGTATGTTAGCTCTTTGATTTGACTCAGAGCTCAGGTTAGCTGAGGAAAGGCACTTCTAACATAGAAGTTCTAACAAACTTCTAGAAGCAACTGCTTATGGTTGTGATTTCAGTTATGGAAAACATGGACCTCACCTGGAATTTAAAAGGAATTACTAGAGAAGCAGATGGCAGTAGAGGAGTTTGACATATTTCCGAGCATCTAAAAGGCCATTTGCATGCACAAATCTGGGTGCATGAGCAGGAAATACATAGGAAAGAAGACAGTACCAGTCACTCACCTCCAGCTGACCTTGAGGAAGAAGTAAAACTATTTCTATTTGCAAGTGGCATCATCTTGCGTATAGAAAATCCGAAGAAATTCATTATAAACTATTAGTACTAATAATCAAGTTCAACTTTGTACCTGGATATAAGCTCAAAGTATAAAAATTAATTGTATCTCTATACGCAAGCCACAAATAATCCAAAAATGAAATTAAGAAAACCCCACTTATAATAATAGCAAAACATATAAAATAAATAGGAATAAAATTTTAAAGTGCAATGCTTGTACACTGAAAAGTATAAAACATTTAAAAATTAAAGATCTAAATAAATGGAACAACATCTTACATTCATGGATGAGAAAACTTAACATTATTAAGATGTAATGCTCGGCAAATTGATCTACCAACTCAATGCAATCCTTTTCAAAGTTTAGCTGATTTTCTTGCAATAATTGACAAAATGATTCAAAAATTCAAGGGACTCGGAATAGCCAAAACAATCTTGAAAAAGAAAAACAAAGTTAGAGGACTTGCACTTCTCATTTTCAAAACTTATTTACAGTAATCAAGACAATGTGGTGATGGCATAAGATTAGACATATAGATCAAAGGAACTGAATTGACAGTCCAGAAAAAAATCTTTATATTCATGCCCAATTCACTTGCAGCAAGGGTGCCAAGACAATTCAGTGGGCAAAGGACAGTCTTTTCAACAAATGGTGCTGGGAAAACTGGATGCCCACAGTCAAAAGAATGAAGTTGGACTCTTACCTTACACCAAATAAAAACATTAACTAAATATGAATTACAGATCTAAATAGAAGAGTTAAAACTATCAAACTAGAAGAAAACATAGGAGTGAGTCTCTGTGATCTTAGGTTAGGCAATGGTTTCTTCCATATGACGTGAAAAGCACAAGCACCGAAAGAAAATAGATAAACTGAACTCACCAGACTTAAAAAGGATGCTTTCCAGAGTGTGAAAAGACAACAGAATGAAAGAAAGTACTTGGAAGTGCATATGACAAAGGTTTTATGTACAGAGTATATAAAGAATTCTTAATAACTCAATAATGGAAAGACAATCTGCTATAGACTGAATATCTGTGCCTCTCCTCCAAATTCATATGTTAAATCTTAATGCCAATGTTGTGGTATTTGAAGGTGGGGCCTTTGGGAGGTGATTAAGTCATGAGGGCAGAGTCCTCATGAATGGAATTACTGCCTTCATAAAAGAGACCCCAGAGGGTTCCCTCACCCCTTCCGCCATGCAATGCACAGAAGACAGCCTTCTAAGAACCAGGAACAGGTCCTCACCAGACACCAAATCTGCCAGTACCTTGATCTTGGACTTCCCAGCCTCCAGAACTGTGAGAAATAAATTTTTATCATTTATACTATATTCACTCTATGATATTTTTGTTACAGCAGTCTGAATTGGCTGAGATATAACCCAATTTAAAAATGGGCAAAGAATTTGAACAGACATTTCTCCAAACAAGATATAAATGGCACATAATCACATGGACAGATGCTCTACATTATTAATCACTAGGAAAATACAAATTAAAACCATTTCACACCCATTAGAATGGCTAAAAAGACAGATGATAAGTGACGTTGAGGATGGGGAGAAATTGGAACCCTTATACTTTTGCTCATGAAGATGGAAAACAGTGCAAGCACTTTAGAAAACAGAGTTTGGAACTTCCTCAAAATGGTAGCTATGGAGTTATCCTAAGATAACTGTCTATATCAATGCTAGATAGATACCCAATAGAAATTAAAACATATGTCCACACAAAAACCTACTCATGAATGTTCATAGCAGCATTATTTATAATGGCTAAAAAGTGGGAAAAAGCTAAATGTCCATCAACAGATGAATGGATAATCAAAATGTGGCATATTCATGCAATAGAATTTTTCTTAGCAATAAAAAAAAATGAAGTACAGATATATGCTATAAAATGAATGAGTGTTGAACATATCATGCTAAATGAAATAAACCAGTCACAAAAGACCACACATTGTATAATTCCATTTATTTGAAACATCCTGAATAGGCAAATCCATGGAGATAGAAAACTGAATAGTCGTAGTTCCTCAGTTGGGGAATGAGAAAAGATTGCTAATGAACATGAGTTGGGGTTTCTTTTGGGGGGGTTGTAAATGTTCTAAAATTAGACTTTGGTGATGGTTATACAACTCTGAATATTCTAAAAACCACTGAACTGTAAGACAAACATGAAAACCCAGTTAGTAGTAAATAACAACAGAAACAAAAACAAATGCTTGCGAAAACAGCCCAGTACCACAATATTTTAAACAGCTGAGAAGAAGGCAGAAACTATATCTCAGGGCATGAAGGGTGAAATCATCTAATACAGGTCCAAGCACCCAGAGAGTGTCCAGTAAGTCTAAACTGATGATTCCAAGTTCCTTGATCTGGCAAGGTCCTCCTGAGATCATAACATCCATCTCTCTGCCCCATAAAACCAAGCCCAGATAAGAGGGTCATTTTCAGTGCTGCATTGAAAGCCATACAAAAAACAGTTTCACAGCCTCTCTTGGTATGGTGACAGGATCCAAGTGGGATGCTAAGTGGCAGGGGCAAGAGGTTCTTCTCTGCGCCTTTGTAATCATGACATCAAGTGCTCCGATAAGCAGCTCTTGGTAAGAGATGGAGGTAGGACGATAGAGGTTCAGCTAAATGCTTCAGAGGAGAGCATTTAAGCTAGTGAGTGAGGTTTAGAAGATGCAAGAAAGAGAGGATAAAGCCAACAGCAGGCAGACAGAGTACTGAACAAGAGACAAAGTGACAGAAGAAAGGATAAGTCAGAGAAATTTTGATAAGGCTGAAGAGAGGAAAAATAGAACCAAGATTAAAGGGAAAATGAGAAGAAAGAGGGTTTTTTTTTAACACTCCTACCTTTCTTTTCTCCCAAATATTGATAAATATGGAGCAAAACAAGACATTTGGCCCTTCCATATGCTCTTTGCTCCATCAGAAGAAGCACTTTAGGGCTTCCCTGGTGGCGCAGTGGTTGAGAGTCCGCCTGCCGATGCAGGGGACATGGGTTCGTGCCCCGGTCTAGGAAGATCCCACATGCCGCGGAGCAGCTGGGCCCGTGAGCCTGCGCGTCCGGAGCCTGTACTTCGCAATGGGAGAGGCCACAACAGTGAGAGGCCCGCGTACCGCAAAAAAAAAAAAAAAAAAAAAGAAGGGGCACTTTAAAATGCAATACTCAAAGTGATGGAAAAATATACAGTAGAATTGGGTTAGCAATAGAGTAGTCCAATCCTGTACCATACAGTAATCCTGGAATAACACGTGAATTCCTTAGTATTTTCTCACAAATTTGCTAAGAAATAAATACAAACTATTTTCTTCTAGCCAATTCATAATGAGTATTAATGGTAAAAATAAGCATACAAAATAAAACAAAAATTGCATATGGTAAAGTTGGTTATTGACTAAAAATTGACAAAAGCAAAACTTTTTTATAAAATTTCTCTCTGCAGAATTTGATTTAGAATAAATGGACTTGGTAGATAGAGTGTCCATAAAACAAAATTTCCAATTGTAGATGCTATAATTGATATGAATAAAAAACTTGATGAGCAAGAATTCATTTCCATTGAAAATCTTACATGGAAAATAATGATTCTGATGAGAATAATTTCAACAAAATAAAAGTGAACATTAAAAAGTTAGATATGATTTGAGTTTTAGGTAGGAAGTTGATTAAGGAATTAAATTGACCTAGCGGGAAAAAAAGAGTCTTCTCAGCGCAGATTTCTTTTGTTCGAGTGTATTCTTCTCCATGTGCTCTGGATACATTTCTGAATGTGTGTGTGCTGACACATAATGAGCCCCTCAGCATCTATTTCTGAGGAAACTTGATTTAGTTACTCTTCTTATAAACAGTTTAAATTCAAGAGAATAAGCAGCCCATCTTCCCTGGGCTTGGCATGAAGAGCAGCAGATGATCTGATAGGTTTTATTGCTTCTAATTTTGGTGACTAATATAGAGGTTCTGTTTTGAAAGCACCCAGATCTGGCTCCATTCTGGTTTAGCTAAAAACAAATTTGGAACAAAATGTACTCTTTCCCAAGAGCCAGGCCCTCAGAACCCTACTAAGGATAATTTTGAAAGGCATAAGCAAACCAAGAATAGTTCAGAGTGACCATGAAGCTTGCCAAAGGCTTAAAGAAAATCGAAATGGCCTAATTAAATTCAGACAGTGGGGCTAACAGAAGTCCTTAAATGTCAAAACGAGGGGTTCTTCCTATTCCCTGTCTTAAGATTTCCCTATGAAGGAACTACTGCTGGAGAAATAGTCCTGTCTTTTGTTCATGCCCCCTCTTACTTTTCTTTATGTGATTGGTAATTGAAAGAAGGAACAGGGAATCCTCCACTTAGCTCCCTCCTCTAACTCTTTAGAAGCCAGTTTTCCCCCCAGGAAGATGCTATCTGTACTTCTTGTTGCTATAAAATTTACAGGGGCACATACCACTCCTGTCACTTTTACCATGTCAGGAAGACAGTGATTTTTCTACCTCTGCCCTGTGAACAGATTGATAAACCTACCCCATTCTGGTATATAGAATTAATAAGTTCATTTGTCACATATGTAAGTCATTCTCCAATCCAGACTTTTGTCTCAAATAAAGCTGATATTTTGATGATTATCCTGACTCCCATTTGTTAGATGGTTTCAAACTCAGGGGGGGAAGAGAGGAATATTATTTATTGACTGCCTTAATTCCAACACACACCCCACTTTTTCCTCTTTTCCCTCTTTAGCTATTTCCTTCCGTGGAAACCTGTGGAATTTGTTTATGGTGTGTGTGTATGTGTGTGTATTTTGTTTGTTTTTCTCTTTATTTTTAGGCAAAGAAAATAAAGGCAGGAATTTGGGGTGCAGTTAGCATTTTGGAGGTCTTGTAGAAATTTGAAGCCACAGGCTTCTTTAAATTTTGAGAACACAAAATTCTACGGAAAAAAAAAAGGAGATGGAAAATGACAAGAACCTGAAGTAGGTGGGGCAGGAGACGTGTTTACCAGGAACAGGCTTATTTCATGCAGGAAAGACATTTTAAATAAATAGGACATATTTCAACATGTAATCTGTGGGTGATGTAAAATAACAGCATTCTCTTGAATAAATTTCCTCTTAAAATCTCACAGCACACCCATATATTTGTGTGTGTGTGTGTGTGTGTGTGTGTGTGTGTGTGTGTGTGAAATTGATCTCAGGTTTGAAAAATTGGTTTGAATCTCATAAGACAGAACTTTTAAATAAAATGGGCATTATTATTCATAGTATTACTACCTGGCAAACAAGTTGGTAGGTTTTCCTGTATCCCCAGACTATACTGGTTGTATTCAATAATGTAATGGAAAATACACTGCAAGGGAAGTATATGTACTCCAGGGACTAAATTTCTACTTATACTTGTCTTCACCATTAACATCAATAAACATCTAAAATTGTTACAGCAATTAAATACAGAAAACAATACAAAATCTTTGAGAAACAAAGGGAAAAGCTCTGAAATATGAAGATGAAGAGTGCTTCTCTGGGTACACCGAGTGGCCCAAGAGGAAACTGTAAAGTGGGTGAAGTTTGTCTCTCAGCTGTCACTTCCTCTGGGTTCCTCTCTTTAGGTATTTTATAATCTCATGCCACTTTTTCTCATGGACTTTGAATTCGGCCTATCTTGGCTGATACAAGAGGAAGAAAGCTTTTCCCCAAACACTGCAGTCCATTCCACTTACTTCTACACGTCCCTCAAGAATTAGCTGAAAGGTGTCCTTCTCTGAGTTAGAGAACCTGCTCTCTGTTTCCACAATGTCCTGTGCATACCCAAATGGGGGAAAATAGAAGGGATATCTTAGCCCAAAGGATAAACTGTGGGTTTAACTTTTGCAGGTGAAGGAAGAGTGTGAGCAGATAGTGGCTTCTGACAACCCCACAGTCACCACAGACGCACTTGTCTGCTGTGCTTTAACCAGGACTGGTCTCACTCTGTTATTCCATTCCAAGCTGAGAGAAGCTGAGAGATAAAAGCCCTCTACATGGGTATTCCTATCCATAAGAAGAGCATCCCTATTCACAGAAAATCCTCCAGCTGTTTTAACCTATATCTAATGCAAAGTTTCACTGAGATTACTAACAGGTGCAGAACCAACTGATTTGAATTTTATCATCGTCACTGGCATTGTCAACAGACACTTAATGAGTATCCCTCGAGCACTGCACACTGCACTTTATGCTAAGAGCGCATCTTCCTTCCACTGGAGCACATTTTAAGTAGTCATAAGTTATTCAAATATATAAAGAGATCTGTTTATACACATAAACTGAATAGGGAAAGAGATTATGCTATAGATTGAATGTTTGTGTCCCCCCAAAATTCATATGTTAAAAATCTAAGGTGATGATATTAGGAAGAGGGATCTTTGGGAAATAATTAGAGTATGAGGGCTCTGCCTTCATGAGTGGGATTAGTGCCCTTATAAAAGAGGCCCCAGAGCGATCACTTGCCTATCCTGCCATGTAAGGACACAGCAAGAAAGTGTTGTCTATAAACCAAAAATTGGATCTTCATCAGATGTCAAATCTGCTGGCATCATGATCTTGGACTTCCCAGCTTCTAGAATTGTGAGATATAAATGCTGTTTATAAGCCACCCAGTTTACGGTATTTTTGTTATAGCAGCCTGAGAGAACTAAGACAGATGATGTTGGTGGTGATGATGATGTTTATGATAGATACAGACAGATGTAAACAACATGCAAATGTACGAAAAGATCTGTAGTCTAGACAGAGATATATTTATGATACACCGATGTTCATACCTCTTTATCTAGACCTATATGCATAAAGAGATAGAAGTGTCTAAAAACTCTTATTGGCAGCTCTTCATATTAATTAGAAGCACACAATTATTTTTATCTTACAGATTAAAATTGATTGGCATTAAGAATTCTTCTCAAACAAACTTGAAATTCCTAATTCAAATGTGAGCTCCATGGTTAGAGAGAGGACAAAGGTCTTGGATGAAATCCAGACAAGTGATAACCTTGACTGGGGAAGTGAGTGAAGAAATTTTAAGGCTAAATACAAATAGCTGAGGAAAGAAGTAAGCCTAGATCTAATTTAATTCATCAGCCCCAAAGTAGTATGGAATTAGTTAACCTAGTACAAATGAATTCTCCAAAAGGGCTTTATTTTCAGCCTGAGTAATGGGAAGTGTATAAGCCCAGAACATGTAGAGATAGGAACCACTGGTTAATAAAAGAGTTTTCCCAAGCAGTATGTTAACATTGAACACATTTTATTTTTTAATATTAATTAATTAAAATTAATTTGGCTGCGTCGGGTCTTAGTTGTGACACGCAGGATCTTCGTTACAGCATATGGGATCTTTGGTTGTGGCACACGGGCTTCTCTCTAGTTGTGGCACACAGGCTCTAGAGTGCTTGGGTTTAGTAGTTGCAGAGCATGGCCTTGGTTGCCCCGCGGCATGTGGGATCTTAGTTCCCTGACCAGGGATGAAACCCACGTCCCCTGCATTGGAACCCACGTCCCCTGAGGATTCTTTTTTCTTTAATTGATTAATTTATTTATTTTTGGCTGCATTGGGTCTTCGTTGCTGTGTGCAGGGTTTCTCTAGTTGAAGCGAGTGGGCACTGCTCTTCGTTGCAGTGCACGGGCTTCTCATTGCGGTGGCTTCTGTTGTTGCAGAGCTGGGGCTTTAGGCGTGCGGGCTTCAGTATTTGTGGCCCACGGGCTCAGTAGTTGTGGCTCACAGGCTCTAGAGCACAGACTCAGTAGTTGTGATGCATGGGCTTAGTAGCTCCACGCATGTGGTATCTTCCTGGACCAGGGCTCGAACCCGTGTCCCCTGCACTCTTAGGCACATTCTTAACCACTGCACCACCAGGTAAGCCCTGGAAGGTGGATTCTTAAGCACTGGACCACGAGGGAAGTCCTAGAAGGTGGATTCTTAACCACTGGACCACCAGGGAAGTGCCTGAACACATTTTAAACAAAACAGATTGACACAGATCACATTCCTAGGATACAACCTAGTGATACCTGGGTAGTGTACCAGATAACTAAAAAAGCTTCATACCTAATGTGTGATACATTTGTCTATGCACTTAAGTAACATGTTGTTTTGTTTAAGGTAGGGTCTATTTAAGGACTGTTCAAAGGATGAGAGTGATGCCTAAAGAGGTGGTTAGGTCATAGAAGACATCATAAGATACAAATGTTTGAGCTGATTCTGGAAGAGAAAGAGGCTAAGAGAAGAACGTGGAGGGGTGCCCAGAATTGTTGGAGAGAAAAATATTTCAGACAATGGGAATGGAATTAACAAATGCCCTGAGGCATGAGAGAGCTTGGTTTGTTGGAGGAACATAGAAGAGTTAAGAGTGGCTAGATTATAGAGCACATGAGGGAGTGTAACATCAGAGCCTGAAAAACTATACATCCCACCTTAAAGTCCCTGAGTATCCACAGGCCTAAGAATCCCATCTTTAGTGGTAGAAATCATGTGACACTCTTTTCCCCCACAATTGTACACTACTTAATATCTGGTATTTTCACCTCTGTTAGCAATGGAACATTCATCAAAACCTGAATACCAGCTGATAAACAAAAAACTGCCTTGGTTGTAAAATTACATAAACAATTTAAGTTAGAAAACATATATATATATATATCTCCCTAACGAAAGCAGTCTTCCATTTTTACCAAATTCTCTTTTCTGTCTACTAAGGGATCAACCTCATTTTAAGCCCCAGTAGTATTCTATCTTTCCCACAAAAGAGGGAGGGGGAAAACATAAATTTCCAGACATGGTTTTGCACACAAATGGCAGACATAGATTTCTTTTTGTTTTGGGGTTTTTTTTGGCAGACATAGATTTCTAAAGGACGGTTTCCAACCTGTTAATAGTTTTCAATACACAACAGCTGCAATCCATGAAAGAGATAAATATTCATGGCACAAAGCATTTATATGTATCAAATGTATATTCATGAACAAATGGCTTCCCCTGCCTTTAATAGTGTTTGCCATGCAGTCAGTGAAGAATGGGCCAAGCTTCCCCTGGCTGCTACTGCTGAGTCTACCGCTACATCTCCTGAATGTCAGTTCTGCAGTGGTTACAGACAGGACAATAGCCGTGAAAAAAAACAAAAGCATGTGCCCAGAATCACTCCCCACTCATTCCAGATTGGCTAGCAACCCCTCCCTGCATCAAATATTAACAGCAAATTCTATATGTCTGCCAACTTATTTTTCAGGAAAAAGCATTATATATTCAAGCCTTATGTGGCCATATGTGCAGGGTAATATCCATGGTTGACCATCCTCTTTCAAATATGCTTTGTCACAGTACTGCCCTCCCAACGGGCTTCACTCAGAATACTGGGAAGGGAATTTGCATACACTGAATAGCATTCTCAGGTGACCATCAGTGTCCAGTTGTCGTGCCCTCAATCAGAGCATTCTGTGCAGCATGGAAGCAAAAGAATGACAGTGCAAACTGTTCGACAGAAGTCTTTGTTATTCAGCAAGGTTTGCTGGATGGCACGTGCTTTTGAAAACTGGCATGCTGTTTGATAAAAAGTGTGTTTGCTCCCTTAATTTCTCCAGGAGGGAGACAAGAATAGAATCATGTGCCTTTGGCTGAACAAGAATAAGGAGCCATTATAAGGCTTTAGGGCACTGAACAAAGCCTGCTAAAAATAAAAAATAATCATAATCATAAAATGAAAGTATTTAAATTGTATCATGCAGGCAAAGGAGCTGTCAGCTTTGCAGACAGGTTCTCCTCGCCCCTTCTCTCCATTATTTTTGGTCAGCTCCCAGCTCTCCTTTATAGGGTCACAAGAAATAATTCCAACCCTATCGAGCATGCCAAATTTCCCCTTTCTCTCTATTAGTATTTGCTGTCGATCCACTCTAAGAGATGAGCTTTTAAGACCATAATGATAAACTGAAAATGGGACTTGATACCATTCCCTCCCGCACATTTTTATAAGGATACTAGCTGTATCTGAATTTTAGTTTGCAAAGTTAAATTACACCCAATTCCTCTTAGTAGTTTACACAATACATTGCATCAGAATCCAAGTGGTAACCTACTATGAAAAGTGAAAAAATTTTAGCTCTTTGTTTTATGAGACTGAGATTGCATATAATAAACGGTGAGGAGGAAGCACCTTACTGGATATGCCAAGGTTCCAGAAATATCATGAATTGTAGCTGTACTTGGCTAGGATGACATCATACCTCGCTATAAATTATATGGTTCCAGTATTTAAAATATAGTTTCAGTATTTAAAACAATGCCAATCTTGCCTTGGATTGTATTATGAAAATCAAACCTTCCTTAAGGGAATGTCCCCGAAATTTCCATAAATAAATAGAAGAGACTCTCTAAAGAATGACAAATCCCTGAAGACCTCCACTTAATTCCCTAGATCCCTCCCACTTCTAATTATACAATTCAGAGCATGCTGTTATCATCTTTTTCCCCTGTCTCAATGAAGAACTCAGTATATGTGTCAGATTCCTCTGCGCCAGCTTTATACATCCTTACTATGAAGAGCAATCCACATTGTCATTTAATACCAGACCACAATTGTTACTTTATCGAAGTAAAAATAATATAAAAGGCATAGGAATTGACCTCATCTAATCTGTCCATTTATTTGAATTATATCTTCCATGCCTATCATGTTCTGGGACTGTGCTATTTGCTATAGACACAGCATTTCTCTCAAGATGTGTTTAGTCTAACAGAGAAACCAAATGAAGTATCCATACAGTTAGAATGCAGTGCGCTAAGTGCTCCAGTGGAAGAAGCATAGGATGCTATGGGATTCGGAGAGTTTGACACTCACCAAAGGTCCCGTAACAAGAAAGCAATAAAGCTTAGGTTTGACTCAGGTTTTTCCAGGATCTTAACACTGTACATACCGTTTACATGAAATACTGATTTAGCTGTGTCCAGCCTCTCTTATATAGAACAGCTACTTGAGACCAGCCATAGGAATTCTCTCCCCATGCTCTTAGGTAGAATTAGAATCATGTCACATGTGGCTGATCTCAGCCACAAAGCAGGAAAAGCTGAGAAATAGAAAGTAGGCAATCTCATGACTCACTGAGTGAGGAAAACAGGAATGGCAGAAAGACTCTGGCTATAGGTGAAGTCTGTTCCTGTTCCTATCAGGTTCTTGACTCTGCTTTGGTCTTGGGGCCCAGTTAACTGTTCTCTGCATGAATCCAAGGGCTGGAATGGCATCACTCCACCAGCTCATGGACCCATGGGGAAACTGCTGCCACGGCTCTCTACGGCTACACTTGACACTAAGCTGTTTTCTTGGGGAGGTTGGGGTGCTGGCCCAGACCCAGCCTCCCATTGGCTCCATTGCTTGGCATTCTCTGCTCTACCGTCTGTTGGAGTCCATACTGGAATCCCTGTCATATCTCTGCCATCCTCCCCACCTTCCACAAGTTAGTGGTTAGATTCTCCATCAATTTTTAGTCTCCTACCAACCATGAGGACTAAGGATAAGATAATAAACTAATCATGGCACAGAAACTAACCACAACATCTCCCAATGTTGCACAATTATGGCCAGCCTCAGACCCATCTCCCAAAAGCTTGGATGTGGGGGATGAGTTCTTCCCATTGGCCAACATCTTCAGAATTAATAGGAGGGGCAGGAAGAAATGGAAACTAGGATGTGGAAAGAAATGTGACTAACCTATAAGCCAAGTACCATGCTGGGCACTTTCTAATACTTTACTTCACCAACTCAAAATAACCCTTGGAGGCAGGTATTATTGACTGAGAGAAAAGAAGTAGTGAGGTTAAATATCATTCCTGAGGTCACACAGCCAGTAAGTGCCAGACGGAAAATTTAAACTAAGTCATATGCCCCTTCCACCACTGGTACTTGCCTCTGAAGACAGACGTGTCCGGATCTCAAGTTGAAAGAGAGGGTGGAGGCACCTTTCCATAGAAACTGAAAAGCAGCTTGATGTACTTTTCTGCTCTGTATGCAGAACAACAGTCCAAATACTAAAAAAGAAAGGAAAAAAAAAAGACATAAAACTTCACTGAAAAACTACTCATGTAACACAAGGAGTTCAGTGCCTCTGAGTCACCAGGACTAACAGCACTCCAGTGGGTCTGGACTAGGCTCCCCCTCCCCAGCTCCTGAGAAAACTGTTGCCCACTTCTCCCTGGAGCTATCACTGTAGGGGAAACTGTTGACTTGGGAAAGGAAGGGTGGTGGCCCAGACCCAGCCTCCCACTTGCTCTGTTAACTGGATTTGCAAAGTCCCAAATATCACAGCATAGGATCCCTTTGTAAGTGCTGGTTCTGGACTGGACCTGGAGCCCAGGGGGCTGGGAGAGACATCAGCTAAGGCCTAGATGGGATGCATAAGCACAGAAATAAAGGGAAAGAAAAATACTGAAATGGGTAGTTTCTGTGATTAGTTCATTGTGATTACCTTACCCTAGGACATAATGTATTGGTACTAAACTAACAATAGATTAAGAATCTAACCTCTAACCTATTCTGATTCCTAAAAATTTACTTCTATAAATTACTTTTAGAACTTAATTCTTTTGTTATTTGAGAATTTACAGGCCTTTCATTTTATATATATTTATATATTTTGTATTTAGTACATATATTATACATGTATGTATTTTACACATATATATTTTATATATATATACATGTATATATAATTATACAAAAATGAATATGTATATATAAACACACATATATATATATAATTTATAAAATTAGCGAGCCTTAGAGAAATTCTAAATAGAATTTGAAATTGAGAAGGTATGAAGCTACTTAAGATCATTCATATTGGGAATTTGCCACTGTAGTTCTTGCAGTCATCTACAGGTAGAGATGAATATCATAGTTTTTCATTGTTGGGATGGGAGAAGTTGGCTATTGCATTTAGGACACTTTTAAATCTAGTAAGAATATTGCAGCTTCTACACAGATATCCTGAGCCAGTGTTCATTGTTCACAGTCTCCTGACCACCATTCAAGCACCAGGGATTCTGTGCAAGACAGGCCTTGATGCCTCAGCGCAGTGGGCGCAAAGCTTTCATTTATAGGATGTATTAGGTTCTCCAGAGAAACAGAACCAACGGGAGTATATAGATATATAGAAAGAGATTTATTGTGAGGAATTGGTTCACGTGATTGTGGAGGCTTGGTGATTGGTTTAGGTGATTATGAAAAGTCCCACAGTCTGCCTTCTGCAAGCTGGAGGCCCAGGAACGCAAGTGGTGTGATTCCAGTCCAAACCCAGAGGCCTAAGAACCAGGGCCAAGGTGAAAGCCCCAGTCCATGTCCAAAGGCTCAAGAACCAGGAGCACGAATTTCCAAGGGCAGGAGAAGATAGATGTCCTGGGACAGGTAGAGAGCAAATTTGCCCTTTCTCTTCCTTTTTCTTCTACTGAGGCCCTCAGTGTTTTGGATGATGCCTAAACCACAGTGATGAGGGTGATCTTCTTTACTCAGTCTACTGATTCCCATGCTAATATCTTCCAGAAGCACCCTCACAGACAGACCTAGAACTAATGTGTTTTTTTTTTTTTAATATCAAGATATTCTTTATCTGTACCGATAGGAGAATTTTGTGAACAGTGGTCATATCTGTAACAAGGAAAGCAAAAACGCTGATGTTTCACACACTGCAGGGTTTAGAGACCCATGTTAGTGGATGAAAATGCAGAGAAATCCCCTACAACTTAAGTGCTAAACTGATTACTTAGAAATACTGTTTTACCAGCTATCTCAGCATTCTTTAGCTCAGTCAAGTTGACACCTGAAATTGCCATCTCACAGGGAAATCTTTTAATTTTTAAATGCAAATTCTCACACGGCTATAAGTTACCTAATTTAGTATATGTACACACCCATTTTCAAATAACCAGTGGAATTGCTCAGTGCTACCATCCTGAGCTGAGGATTCCTTCATGGTGAAAATTCATCTCTATAGGAACTATCTGCCTTTGATCACCTAGGCTCAAGCCTAATCAATTTCTTACTGAAACCTACCTCTAGCTTGTAAGGATTCTGAGTTTACTGTGGGCAGAATGGTTTACGATATGATTTTTACTTCACTGAAAAGAAGTGACTCAGGAGATACGGGAAAACTGCCCTGAGTGGATCAAGCTGACATTTCTTGTTTCCACATCATAGAATCCAGAAGCAAGAATGTTTATATGCTTTTCCCTTGTCTTAAAAGTCCATGAAAATATAAAAAACAAGCAGACACAATGACCAAAATAGGTATTAAGTAATTGGTTTTAATTAATGAATCCTATAGATATGCCCTTGAGTAGGAAGGCATGACCAGCTAGGGGCAGGTATGTGCCTTTAGAACAAAAGCTTTCCTGATGAAGGCTGGCACAGGTGTTTGTCCTCAATGGATATGACCATGACTTTTTAGAATTAGTGGCTACAAAGGCCTGAGGGGACTGATGTCAATCTTCATGTCCAATCCTGCCACTCTCCATTTTGAAAACCCCATTGTTAGAAAGGCACGGTAAGCAAGCAGTTCTTCAGGCAGACTCATGTCGTGGTTAGAGGAACAACTGCAGCAGGTGTAGGAGGTAAATCCTCTTAGCTCTATTGTGGAAGCTCATCTTTCTCCTGTTTCCAAATGGGGGCGGGATGCCCCGCCTCCAAGGTGAGCCAGCAGCGGGTGTCAGAGCAAGGGTGCTGAGGCAACAATATTGGTATAGCAAAAACACTGTTTATACATTATGGCTTTTGTACACTCAAGGTGAAACAAAATCAAAGCAGTTAACTAGCTCATGTTATGGCCCTCTAAGAAATACAGAAAAATTCCCATTCCAGCTATAGAATATATAGAATTCACAATATATGAACCCAAGAGGACTACCATTTAGGATTTAACACCCCATGCCTGACCTTCCATTCCTAGGTGAGTATGTGCTTTCTTATGTCTCATTTACGTTTCAGCATTGGTAAACTCTATTTTCATTTATAAAATGGACACTTTACTACAGGATGTTATAGCAGTCTTAAAGGTTCTATTCACCATTATTTGAAATAGATTTATTCCCCTTCAATGACTCCTGTCAGGAAAAAAACTAAAACTTTACTTCTCCTTCATGAGGCAGGGGCCACTTGGGGGTGGATGCAGCCAAGTTATTCCCTAATATATAAATTACACTTACTTAGTGCTGGGGAGGAAAGTGGCCCATGTGTATATACGGATCTCACACTACCAGGGGCTCTTTCATGTGATTTCATTTATTTCTCATTAAACCCCATTAGATAGGTCATGTTATTAGTCCCATTTTAGTAACATTTAATAATGAAAAAACAAAAGCAGAGAGAAAATCATGTTCTCAACTAGTAAGTGTTGTACCTGGGGTTTAAGCCCTTCTGATATGAAAACCAATGTCCCTTTCATAATACCACACTGTTTTCCTCCGTTATAACACCTGTGTTTATTTGTTCTTCTCTCACCCCCCAGTACCCCACATCAAATATAAGGTAAGCTAGATGCTGGAGTCAGTGTTTCAAAAGGGCAGGGAGTGCTGAAGAAGCAAAGCCCCAAGATTAAAAAATAGTAATAAAGTATAGTTATTGAGAAACCTTGTAAAACAAGAAGAAGAAAGAGAGTTGGGGAGAGGAGGGATGACGAGGAAGGAAAAGAGGAAAACTTGAAATGCTGAGGGCTGTTTCCAATTTATTTTGAAATGAAGGTCAATGAGAACCAATACCATTTCTTTTCAGATTTCTTGTACCTTCCCCACTGGTTGTGTTTTTTGTTATCCTAGTCTTGTACCTACTTGAAGGCAGAAAAAAAAATCCTTTCAAAGATTAAAGAATTTTACTGTGGCTCTGCCGAGCTGAGGAACAATTGGAACTTGAATGAGGGGCGTAGTGTGCCTGACATCTGGGGGAGGCGCCTAAATGGAGCAGCAGGTAGTAGCAATGGAAAAGGGCAGGCTGAATCATCCCTGAGACTGCGATAAGAAGAAAAGACTTACTCTATTTCTCCTTCAATAATATAATGAGAGTTGACATTTCTTTGAGTATTTCTACGTTCCCAAAATTGTTTTAAGCATATGCTATCTGTTAATTTAATTCTCACAAAATCCTGTGCGATATGTACTATTATTACCCCCATTTTATAGAGGAAGAAATTGAGGCCCAGAGAAATAACTTGCCCACAGTTATATAAGCTGTCATTTTCCCCCCTTTTTTCTCTTCTCTCCTCCATGTTTTCAACCATTTCTTAAAGGAGAAATGTGAATTTACTTATTTCCCACTTACTCTTTAACCCAATAAAATTTGGCTTCTATCCTCTCCACTCGCCCCCAACAATACACATAAATGGGCCTTTCAGAAGCATCACCTGTGACCTCTTAACTTCCAGCTCCAGTGACCTGTTTTTGTTCCTCATCCCATTTCACTTCTCTGAAGCATTTCATAATGCGGACACTCCCCTTCCCTTTGACTGCCCAGAAGCCACCTATGCCTGGCTTTGCTCCTGTTCTGCTGGCCACTTGCCTTCAATCCTTGTTTCAGCCACTTTTTACATTTCTGGACAGCTTCCAGCTTTGTCTTTCACCCTTTTCTCTTCCAGTTCTAACGAGTGGGTCTCAGGAAGACATCAGAATCATCTGGGAGATTTTTTAAACTATTCACACCCTCTGCCAAGATCCTGGGTGTTCTGATACATCCCACACCCTGCTGGGGAGTAGAAGCAGGAAGAAGTATGTTACCACTACCAGAATACCTAGTGAATTTAACCAAATAGACATTTGCAAAGAGAGAACTCATCTTTCCTTTTCTTTCCAAAAGGTTATACCTCTCTCACTCCCACCTCCAAAATAGATACTACCAAGAATCACATTTGCTTCCTTTCCCTCAATTTTAAAAATCTTTTAAATGGTATATATTGAAAATAATGAAAAGAGGGAAATAGAGGTGGAGAAGAGAAAAGAGAGAAATGGATGGCCCAGGCAGTGTGTGTTTCTGCAGAGCAACATTAGGGAAAAGATATAAAGGAAGCAGCAACCTTGGAATCCATGTCTGTTCATCATGGGGGAAATGGGCTAAGACTTGTAGCCAAGTCCGCTCAGTCGAGGATGTTCTGGTGTGGAGAGAGGCTTGGTTATGCCATCTGTTGAGGTGAAAATGTAGTGTTTGGGATTTCAGCCTTTGTGTGTACAAGAGATTCCCTCCTTTAATTCCCTCCATTTAAAAATAATAATAATATCACCTATGCGAGTAGTGGTATGTCAATAAGCAGAGTTCATTAAATAGTCTTAATGAATAGTTACGCTACTCTTTATTGGGCCAAGTACTTTGCTAAGAACTTTATAGGTATTATCTCACTTAATCTTTACAACAACTCCATGAAGAAGATACCATAATTTTATTTCTTTTGCAAATAAGTCAGGAATCTTGCCAGGCACTAATCTGAAAAGATACATGCACCCCAACGTTCATAGCAGCACTATTTACAATAGCCAAGACATGGAAGCAACTTAAATGTCCATCGACAGATGAATGGATAAATAAGATGTGGTATATATGTACCATGGAATACTACTCAGCCATAAAAAAGAATGAAATAATGCCATTTGCAGCAATATGGATGGACCTAGAGATTATCATACTAAGTGAAGCAAATCAGACAAAGACAAATATTATATGTTATCACTTATATGTGGAATCTGAAATATGATACAAATGAATTTAGTTACAAAACAGAAACAGACTCACAGACATAGATAACAAACTTGTAATTACCAAAGGGGAATGGGGTGGGGAGAGATAAACTAGGAGTTTGGGATTAATAGATACAAACTACTATATATAAAATAGATAAACAACAAGGTCTGACTATATAGCACAGGGAACTATATTTAATATCTTTAATAACCTATAATGGAAAGGAGTATGAAAATATATATAATATAACTGAATCACTTTGCTGTACACCAGAAACTAACACAACATTATAAATCAACAATAATTCAATTAAAAAAATAAAATAAAATAAAATAAAGAATCTTGCCAGGCAAGAGCAGAGCAAGGATTTTAACCAGTGTTGGTTCAGCCAATGCTCTTAAGCAACGTTATTTCACATCTAAATGTGATTACCCGATATCATTAGTCACTAGGGAAATACAAATGAAACCATAGTGAGACACTAGTACACACCCATCAGAATGGCTGAAATTAATACTGGCAACACCAAGTGGATAGGATATAGTGGAACTGTAACTCATACATTGTTGGTGAGAGTCTAAAAATGCTCTAAACACTTTAGAAGACGTTTGGCAGTTTCTAATAAATTTAAACATACACTTGCCCTTTGACTCGATGATCCCACTTCTATATGCATACCCAAGAAAAGTAAAAATATATGTCCACATAAAGATGGACACTATAAGGATGTATAATACATGGCAGCTCTATTGGCAATAGCCCCAAACTGGAAACAGCCCAGGTATGTTAAGAATGAAAAAACAAACTGTGGTATATTCTTTTAACGGAACACTACTCAACAATACAAAGAAATAAACTACTAATACACTCAGTGACACGAATGCACTCACAGATATTATGCTAGGAAAAAAAAAAGGCACAAAAGAGTACATGCTGTATGATTCCATTTGCATGATGTTCTAAAATTGATAAAACTAAATTATTGTTTTAAGAATATTTAATTAAGAATAGAGAGCTGTGGCTGTCTGAACAAGGTGAGAGGGGTTGACTGGAAGAGGTATGGGGGAACTTTCTAAGCTACAAAAATATTTTATATCTTGATAGGGGTGTGGGGTATATGGGTGTATCAATTGGTCAAAATTATATAGTTAAGATTAGCACATTTTAATACATGTAAACCTAACCTTAAAAAAACTATATAAAGAAATAATAATAAAGTTGGGGAAAATTGGAAGGAGGAAAAAGTATAGATGAAACAAGCATGGCAGAATGTTAATGCTATTGAAGCTTGATAATAATTACGTGGGTAAACGTTATACTATTCTATTTACTTTGAATGTGTTTGACATTTTGTATAATAAAAAACTCCTAAAAAATGATTTACAAATTCTTAATATCTGTTAGAACTAAAATACAAATGAGTGGTTGGTTTGAGGCCAGATTGCTGAACCTCAGGGCCCAGTGCAAAAAAAAAAGTCAACCTCATCATGTTTTTTCCCTTCCGGGAGACTTTGATGAGTTTTCCACTCCCTGCCCTAGGGAATTGTGTGAGTGCCTCAACATGGTTCACAAGATCCTTTATGCCAAACATACATACCCAAAGCACTGCATAGAGTTCTTAATGATATATTGTGTATTTACTACTTAGACCATCTCTATGAAGGTTATTATCCCATTTTATAGGCAAAAGAATTTATATCTGTGAAAGGGCCCAACACTGGATGGATAATAAGTGGCAGGGTCTAGAGAAAATTCAAGTTTTGGACCCCATTGTTTTTCTCCACCATTCACCCTGCTTCTTCTGTGGTAGGAAGAATTCTAAGACAGCAGCAATATTTCAACCCCCTTCACATATACCCTGCTATAATACCCTCCCTTTGAGTGTGGGCAGGGCCATTGAATATTATAGTGTATCTGTAGTTACTAATACAGCTAAAGGGAGAATAGCCTGGGTGGGCCAGACCTAATCAGGTGAGTGCTTTAAGAGAAGGAAAGCGTCAGGAGGATGCTCTCCTGTTGACGTCAAAAATAAAGGATGTTGTGACAGAGCCTATGGAGCAGCCATGTGGCAAGGACCTGAAGGTGACCCCCAGGAGTTTAGAGCAATGTCCAGTGAACAGCTAGCAAAAAAAAGTTTCTGGATCACACAGCCTCAAAGAACTATATTCTGCCAACAACTCTGTGAGCTTGGAAAAAGCCCCTGAGCCTCAGAAGAGACCATAGACCCAGGCAACTCTGCAATTTTAGCCTGGTAAGACCCTGGGCAGAGGACTCAGTTAACCCACAGAAACCTTGAGATAATAAATATGTGTTGTTTTAAGTCACTAAGTTTGCGGTCATTTGTGATGCAGCAATAGAAAATAAATCCCCCTGCCTCTCTCCCTTCCTTCCCTGTTCCTCTCAATGCTTCAGTCACTCTGAACTTTCCTTAGTTTCCTAATTAAAACATTACTTCCATGACTGTGGTTTTGCAAGGAATGCTCACTTTGCCTGGAATGCCCTTTTCCTCTTTCTGCTTATTGAATATCACCCATCCTTTAGGACCCAGATCAACTTATCCTCTCCTGGAAGCCTTGACCGATTGTCCCAGGCAGATTTCTTTCCTTTCTGTTCTGTACTCCACTGCACCCTGTGATCTCCCTCTCCCCCTCCCCACCGCCCCCCCCCCCCCCCCCCCCCCCCCGCCTCTAGTATATGACTTAGTTGAGAGCAAGAACTTACATTATTCACATTCATGACGCTTACAACTAGGACAGTACTTAGAACATAGTAGCCGTTCAGTAAATTGTTGATGGGTTAATGCACCTATTGTTTTCCATTCAAATGCTTCTGAAGTTTATTCAGTTTAACAAATACTAATTTTCAGGGCCTCTTACAGCTGCCATAGACAATCAAAGATTAGTGGGTCTTGTTCCCTGTTTCAAAGAGGAGGAATAAGATGTGCACACAAACAGTAATTACAAGAGGCAGAACATGACCTGTGTCACATAAAGAACTGAATCTGGTCTGCGGGATTCTCATGGAGAACGAGATTAGGGTCCACAGGATGGAGGAGAGCACACATATGCCATCCAGCCTCATGTGTATTTTATGAAACAACATCTTTCCATTATTATAACGCAGGTTGGAACAAGAAAGGGAAAAAAGGCTGCTCTTATCTCTCAGGTAGCTGGATGGTGAGCACAGCTCTCCCAACCATCTGCTGCTCTTCCTGGGCAGCTTGGAGCATGACAGCTGTGAAAATGGTTAGAGGAAAAGGCAGGTCACAGAGGGAGGGAGGGGTGTTGGGTAATGTCAGCTTTCCCCTAAGACACTGTGGACAGCAGGGCCCTGAGAGAGACACGGAGCCACAAAAGACTTGCTTGATGCTGTGTGTGGTGCTACTCAAAGGAGTGGGCTCAGCTGCTACTGGTGTGAAACCCAAGGAAATGTCCCTGCAGCTTCTGACGTCAGCATCATATCATGTGGCCCACTTGCATTGTGAGTCAAACACCCACATCCTGTTGCCTTACAATCGCAATAATTTTCCCTTTAAATGACATACCGAAGAGGATATGTCTTTTTTCATTTTTTCCAATAGATGTCTGTTACTTTTCAGCACAAAGGAGATGCATATAAGTTCTGCAGAAGTCCACCAAATGTGGGCCAGGCTTATTTACCCCAGAAAGCTCTGAAGCGTGTGCCACATGCCAAACGGTAACTCAACACACTTAATCATTTGGTATCACTTAAGCACTCTCTTCTTTCAAAAACTCTCATCTACTTACTTTGTACCATTCAAATAAACTTGCAGAGGATTACAAAGAACATCTGTAATATTAAAATCCACTTAAAATTTAAATCAACTAATCATTTTGATCCAGTTGTTTCTCTGAGCTTACAAAATGTTGTGGATATAAATTTACCATTACTGTTTAACTCAATTCCGTGTTTTTGAACTTTATCCACTTAATTGACGAGGCTCAAATAATCATCAGATTATTGGATCAATCTAAGTACTCATAGTGAGCTATTTTGAATTGAACTATTTTAGCTCTGGAGGGGAGGAGAGGATGGAAAAAGAGGTCAAGACTTATTGGAAATAAACCAAGACTGTAGAGAAACTTATGCTTTTTTTCCCCTAGTTTAGAATATGTCCTCTGTTCATACTTCTTTGAATCATTTCTGAGCTAAATTTGATAGTACCCTGGTTACCTGGGGTAAGGGTCGCAGAGAAGCACCTCCCTTGGCAGCCACCTCACTGTGGGACTTTCCAAGGCTTTTCCCAGTTTCTAATGCACTCATTGTAGTGATGATGACACACGTCTTGGCAAAATGTCTCCGTGTTCAGAAGTAGAACAGCTCCAATGTTCTTGATTCTATTTTAGACTTGTATTAAAGTGATCTGCCCACCACAGCCTGACTCCTTTCAACCTCATCTAATTTTTTCAGACTTAGTTTGGTCAGCCATACTAATTTCATAGGATAAAGAGATAATATTGCCTTCTAGAGTTGGAGCTAAATATTAGAGACTATATTGTGTTAAGCCATAAATTTCCAAACATGGTCGTCTCATTTACATTGGTAGATGCTTATGAGGCTAGCATTGGTTTTCTCACAAAATGGCACATGAAACACAGCTTATAAAAATATACCCATGATGTGGAAGGTATCAAGGAGCCCTTATGAAATATTCGACATTTTGCTTCTGTTCATTATCTGGTTTTAACCTTTCTTAGCAGACGTTTGTAATGAACCATAGGCTGGCCAAACTAAATTCCAAAGCCTGAAAGATCATTTGTGATGGGAAACAGGACAAATAAAAGGGATATTATGCAAAGCAGATAATCCTTAACTTTCACAAGTTAATCTCTCAAAAAAAAATGTCATCATACTTTCATTTACTATATAGTAACACCCCTTTTGCAAGTAGGTACATCAACTGATAAAAAAAACACTTTTTAATTCTCTAATGGGGGGTACTTTTTCACTCACCAACAGCTTAGGTTTGGAAACGCTTATTTATGTCTGTATAGCTGAGTTTGTTTTATCACATCCTCTCCCTCTTATTTTATTAAATGAATGAAAGTGAATAAATAATAATATTATGAATTGTAAACTTTATAAACCCAATATGATTGAAATAGAGATAAAATCATTATAATAAAATAGCATTAGATAGTTATTGTACTAAATCAGGTCAACTGTTCATTCAACTGTTTTAAGAAAAGTAAGTCACCAAAGGTTATTCTAACAGCAGAGATTTATTTAGGAATATCATAATATGTATTTTAATCTCTGAAAATAAACTAATATCTATTTAGTTTTCATACTTTAGATTGTTGTGCTTATTTTCAGACACATATAATGTACAAAATAGGGTATTACAGTTGTTCAAAAGATGGATTTAGAAATCAGACAGATCTGAATTGAAAACCAGCTCCTCTACTTACCCAATGCAAGTTATTAATTATCGTTGAGTCTTAGTTTCCTCATCTGAAAAGGATCACCAAATTTGTTTGTTAGAGTTTTTTTTGAAAGGGAAAAAGATAACATATTTTTGGATATAGAAGACCTATCATCATGGTACTTAGCATGTATATACATAGATCAGATATATATATATATCTAGGATGGACCTAGAGTCTGTCATACAGAGTGAAGTAAGTCAGAAAGAGAAAAACAAATACCATATGCTAACACATATACATGGAATCTAAGGAAAAAAAAAAAAAGGTCATGAAGAACCTAGGAGTAAGATGGGAATAAAGACACCTACTAGAGAATGGACTTGAGGACATGGGGAGGGGGAAGGGTAAGCTGTGACAAAGTGAGAGAGTGGCATGGACATATATACACTACCAAATGTAAAATAGATGGCTAGTGGGAAGCAGCTGCATAGCACAGGGAGATCAGCTAGGTGGTTTGTGACCACCTAGAGGGGTGGGATAGGGAGGGTGGGAGGGAGGGAGATGCAAGAGGGAAGAGATATGGGAACATACGTATATGTATAACTGATTCACTTTGTTATAAAGCAGAAAGTAACACACCATTGTAAAGCAATTATACTCCAATAAAGATGTTAAAAAAAAAAAAAGAAAATAGAGAGAGTACAGTAAAAATCCTAATTCTAAAAAAAAAAAAATCAGGCATTCAGGCTGCAGCACTCCAGGCACTAATTCCTCCCATCTTCAAGGTTAGGACTTGGAGAATCCACTGGCTCATTTTGCAGAAGATGACACTGAGGCAAAGCGAATGCAAAGTTCGCTAAAATACTAGACCTATGGAAGCTGTTGTCCTACCATCAATGTTTTCTTCTCTGAAGGGAGACAATAGCCAGGAGGGTAATAGGAAGGTTGTTCACCTGAGTGGAATATCAGACCCAGATAGGAAGAGTAAAAGTCCATTACAAAGACAGGTGGTGGGGCTGATGCAGAAAAGAATGTGAAAGATATGGATGGAAGGATACAGAACCTTAAAGAGGTGAAGACTTTATCTCTTGGTTTCCTTTTTCCCTGTGTTATTCTAGAAGGAATAGCTGAAAATTGGGAAGTTCCGTGTGAGCTTTGGAGTCAGGACTGAGCCCAAATCTCTGGTATACGTGAGTCGTGAAGCAAGACATAATCAACTTGGAGAATTTCCATTCCATGCTTAGGTTAATAAATGGGCCTTTTTTTTCTTTTCTGGATATACTGCTTTGAGCTCTTGCAATACTTAATTGCCACAATGAGAAATAACAAGAAAATTAATAAGGCAATGCTTTTAAGATTTCCCTGACAAGTTTGAAAAGCAGATCTAACTGTAGACATTTATCAGTGATGAACTATTGAACCCTGGGGAGTGACTGGTTGATGCTTACGAACAGCAGCTATAGTCACCTGACAGCTGATGACTTCCAAGGAAGTCATATGGTGATGGTAAGTATTAGCCTTCGGCCCAAAAAATCTATTTTATATTTTGACCAATGCATTTGGGAAATTTCTGTATTTTACATGTAGGTCAATAAAATATAACTCTCAAAAATTTAAAGAAACAATTATCAGTTTTATTTTAAAACTTGAGAGGATGGGAATTTGACTAACATAACTACAGAGAAAAAAATAGAAGGAAAAAATCTAATCACTTATAATGTTTAAAGTCCACTTTTTCAATTTTGTTCCAAATATCACAATCCAGGGAAGGGTAAATCATTTGTTTTGGGTTATTTATTCATTCGATCTTTAAAATAATTTTGAAGTGCTTTCTTTCTCGGTACTATCCTGAGGCATAAGCACAAAATCAAAAGAAAATATTAATTAAATTGCATAATAGTCGATACTGTTACAATTTTACAGCTTAAAATAGTACATGAAAATAGCTTTTTAAAATTCAACCATATTAAAAGTTCCTGTCTTATGGAGAATTCTAATTTTTAAAAGGTACTTTGCATTGGGCCCTAATGACCAGAAACTGTGTTTAAGTCAAACTGACCCAGGGCTGTAATCTTACTTCTTTTGACAGAGAAAAATAAGAGCATGGTAATCACTGGAACTATTTCATCCAGAGCAGCCGAGCTGTATTTATTTCCATCCTAATGGAGAATCATTCTGTGAACAGGATTGTTTGTTTCTTTGCAGGCCTGACTCCCTGGGGAAGGAGTTCCACTTAATCACATCTGTATCTCTCTCAAAAAGACAGAAGTCCTATACAATGTAAAGGCTTAATACTAATGAGAGTAACTATCATTTATTAAGTACCTACTATGGGCCTGTAATCGTATTTTCTGCTTTGATCCTCATAACAACATTTTAGGAGGGCATGATTATCCTCAATGTACAGATGGAGAAACTGAGGCCTCACAAACTTACATGCCTTGCTTAACAGTGTTTCTATCCCATAACTCTTATAGTGATCATGCCTACAGTCATTATTACTAAAAAAATGAAATGACTTGATCCTGGAATTGTGTTGTAGCATGGAAGCTAGAAGCTCATTATTTCACACAATGGACTATCTCATTCACTGAAACGTTAACACCCATCTGTGATTTTGCATAAGGTGCAAAAGAGCTCTGGTAAACCAAGCAGGAGTCCTGACAGCCTTTCAAATATATACTTGGATAAGTTTCCTAGGAGTAGTAAACCACAGAACAGTGCTTTGAAAAGTCCATCCATGATGTGAATAAATGTTTGTCCTCAGATTGGAACCTCTGCATTCATAAGCAGTCATTCTTCACTGGGTCTTAAAGGGAAATCTCTTAATCGAACGGGTTTTTCAATCAGAACAGAATGACAGGCCAGTCAGTACAGTGCTAGCGATATACTTCCCGCAGAAAGCTAGAGTGTAGGTTACTGTTGAATAATGGAATCTGGAATCTCAAACTGCCGTGCCTTTCCCTGCAGGTCTGTAAAGGGATGGTATATTTCCCCCCTTTAAGAAAACTTAAAAAAAAAAAAATTACCTAATTTGAGCATAAGAATGGGAGTCAAATGATTCCCAATGAACCACATGACATTTTAAAATAATGTCCTTGCCCAGTTTGACATGAAATATATGACGTGTCCCACGTGCTTCTTCCCTAATGAAAAGTGCAACACTACCCACCACTACCTAGGTCCCTGCCTTTCTTCCTTTTCTTTCCCAGCTTTTGTCTCTTTTGTGTCAAACCTCTCACTGTGCAGTGTTAATCTCTCTAAAGTCATTGGGTGCTTATTGTTGTTTTTCGCCATTTAAATAAAGCATTACATAGGGAAAACATGTTTTAAAAAAACTAAGATCATTGATATTCAAGTACACACACACAAAGCAAATGAAAGAGTTTAATCAAACCATGCTGTTTTCTGCGAAGTGTTAGATTGGCTGACAAGAGACTATTTTACAATTTTACCTAATGCTTTTTATAGAAGATTTTTAAAAACCCCATTCTTATCTAATTCTAAAGAATGAGCAATTCGACTTTTTTTGGAAAAACATAAACACACAAATCTGTTCAAAAGGAATAAAAAATAGTAACATTTAAACCTTGCTTCCAGAATATATATATATATTTTTTTTAACATTTTGTTTTAAAATTTATTTTATTTATTTATTTTTGGCTGTGTTGTGTCTTCGTTGCTGCTCGCGGGCTGTCTCTAGTTGTGGCGAGCGAGGGCTACTCTTCGTTACGGTGCGCTGGCTTCTCATTGTGGTGGCTTCTCTTGTTGTGCAGCATGGGCTCTAGGCATGCAGGCTTCAGTAGTTGTGGCGCACGGGCTTAGTTGCTCCGCGGCATATGGGATCTTCCCAGACCAGGATTCGAACCCGTGTCCCCTGCATTGGCAGGCGGATTCTGAACCATTGTGCCACTAGGGAAGCCCCAGAATATATTTTTTTAAACATTTTAAGAATATTCTATTTAATGTCTTATATTTGAATGTATGTTTTTTAATAGCTCAGTTTCTGAAAAGGAAATATAATATTTAAATCTTCGTCAATAGTTGAGAAATTATTCAGAAATACGATGAAGTATACCCATTCCCAATAAATCGTTTCATAGAGTTTAGCAATGTATTTGAAAAGAAAGGTACCTTTAATTGTCTGATAGGGCCTCTGTGAATTCTGAGATTCCCATGCTTTTTCACCTAAATCAAAGTGAAATTTAGCCTGGCACAGCACAGACCTCAGGCACCACTCTACTGTTCCATGGAACAGATGTTTTGGAATTCACATAATGATAGACAGACTTCTTCTATGAAAGGTTTCTAGAATGAGGGCTTCGGTGAAACTGGTCATGCCTGTATTAAGACCTTTCACTCAGCAGGACAATATTTGCATTTTTGCACTTATCTGGCAATCTCATCTTTTTTTAAAGAAAATTTATTTATTTATTTATTTTATTTTTCACTGCGTTGGGTCTTCATTCCTGCACACAGGCTTTCTCTAGTTGCAGTGAGCAGAGGCTACTCTTCGTTGCGGTGCATGGGCTTCTCATTGCAGTGGCTTCTCTTGTTGCAGAGCACCGGCTCTAGGTGCATGGGCTTCAGTAGTTGTGGCATGCAGGCTCAGTAGCTGTGGCTCGCAGGCTCTAGAGCGCAGGCTCAGTAGTTGTGGTGCACAGGCTTAGTTGCTCCACAGTATGTGGGATCTTTCCCGACCAGGGCTCGAACCCATGTCCGCTGCCTTGACAGGCCGATTCTTAACCATTGTACTACCAGGGAAGCCCTGGCAATCTCATCTTGATTTAAAAAAAAAAAGTCAAGTTCCTTTTAACTTAATTGCATATTCCATTTTTTTCAAATTACATTCCTAACATTTAGAATGTTGAGTCATCAAGACTGAACGTAAGATTTAACATTTTTCTGAGCTATCATCTCAGATAATAGTTAAACGAAGAAATACATCAATCAAAATCCGTCATAAAACAAAGACCTTTGAATAACTGGCACCCCAGCCTCTAAACAAGCAAGAGACACAAATGGGTGACCTCTCCTAGGCTAAACTCTAGATGACCCCAGGAGTGCACTCCTGGCATAAAAGGGTACATGTCTCTTGTGTAAAGAAGGTAAGAAGATTCAGCCTCTCAGAGGTTAAGACTGATGCCCACTCATGCCCTCACCAACCATGCGACCTGTGAGCCAATCCCTCCCAGGTATCTTGGCCTGGATTGTTGATGAGATTGTTGAGAGTTTGACTATTTTTTTGTAATCATCTGATACTGCTAATGTTTACTTAGCCCAACCCATCCAGTCCCTGGGTGTGGGGTATTTTCAGAGGCAAGCTGACTCATTCAAGCACTAAAGTACCATTTAGGACATTGCGGCTGTAATCTAGTAAATGCCACCTGGGTCTCTGCTTAGCCAAGCAACATCCCCAGTTCCCATCTTTGATTTTACTAAACCAGAGGAGGGTCAACACATGGCCTTTACAATAAAAAAGTCTGTACTCAGTCTTGTTTGAGAGTTGGAATTCAACATTTTCCAAAGGTTTCTATTATCTAACTTTAATTCCTGTTACCCAGTGGACACAATACATTATTCCCTGATTTTACACAATTCCAAGGAGCAAATTTATAGCACTGTGCTCCTGGAACTAAGTATATACAGAAGGAACTAGATTTGCCAAAGGAAATTTGCTACTTTTAACTTTTCTCTAGTCATACAATAGCTAATCATTAAAATCTGCTTGTGTGGTACTGGTATCCTTACATTTTGCCTTTATCAGTTTAGAGAATGGGCAGTAGATTTGCTTACTGGCTTCTAGAGTTTTCTCCAACAAATGTGCATATTTTCATAATACCTGAGATGCAGAAAATCAACTGCAAACGAAACATAACATTCAATTTTATGCTCTCAGAGTCTTACGTGCATGTTCTAACTTAGATCAACTACACACACCCTAAAGAGTAAAACATGCCTTCGTGATTCATGTAACACAAAGGTGACTTCATCTGTTTTAACCCATATTGGAATATTCATCCGTGATGTTATATTCAGAGAATTTACAGTGAAATGCTTTCAATTATAAGTATTTATGGTACATGTTATAGAATGGCATAAACTAAAAATATGTTTATAGATAAACTCATAAAATACCTAGACTCCAGGCTTGGCTAGAATGTTAAAGTATGAAATATACAATCTCAAAATGGCAGAAATCAAATTGCCAAGGTATTCTCTGATTCATTGTATAGAATGAAACAGCACTTTCATTATTAAATGCTTACAAACATAATAAGCCATATATTAATTGTTTCATATGCATTAAAGTATATAAACCAAAATAGATTGCTCTGAAAACTGTTACATTTATTTGTCAGTCAAAAGTGTATTTAGATTTCAGCCTAGAAATTTGAAAATATTAATCAAATGTAGTATTTATGACTGGGAAATTTAAATTTTTAAAAAACTTCAATAGGTGACTATATTAATTTTTTTTTTCTTTTTGTAAAAAAGTATTTTGGGGTTGAATAAAAGAAACTGAAAATTCACTTAGACATTCTCCAAGTATGGAAAATAAGGAAGGTGCATATCCCCCTACCGTTTGGAATAATTTGCTGTCATTTGGGGATGACTTGACAGACCCATTGATACAGCAACAGAAAAAATAAAATGCAAAGCAATAGTTAAGTATCTGAAATTATTACTGTCCCCATAAGTGAGAACAATAAAACTTAGGTGGGTAAGGCATTTTGACTAAACGTGGTGATTTCCTCCATCTTCTTCAATCTTTAACTTTTCCAGATCACAGATGCCACTTGCCCTGGAGGCTTTGGCCAGAGGACAGGAGATTACCAAAGATAGTGGGTGAGTCATGAGAATTGTATTAAAGAGCTTATCATGCTTTTTCTGAAATATCCTTTTACTATGAAAACAGAGGAGGGAAATCTTTAAATTGAACAGCCTTAGTCAGAAAAGAAAGGCATACATGTTTAGGTTTCATTTTCAAAACAAGATTGCTTTGTGTAACTATAGAATCCAGTAACACACACACAAATATTTCTGTGGGGTAATATGAAAGCAAACCCTACCATGCTTAGTAGCACAGTTTCCTCCTTTTTCAGAATCACTTTATAGTAAAACGTGAAGACAGGTAGTTCCTTCTTCCTGTTGCTGATGCCCACTCTGAATTACTTCGGAAGGATTCAGGAAGGATGATAACATTAACTCAAATTTCAACAACTATCCCCTATTTTACAAAATGATTGCTTCTGTTTTATATAATTTTATCTCAGAAACCCCATGGCATAGTTTGGGTAGGTGCTGTTATCATTCCTAAGGTACAGATGAGGAACCAGAAGTTTGAAGGGGTTAAGTGACTTCCCCAAGGTCACGTGCTACACCTGTCACTCAGAACTCTGTTCCTGGATCCATCCTCTTCTAAGCCTCCAACAAACTTCCACGTAAAGGATAATTCCCTCTCCTCATATACAGAACACAACTTTTGAAGGTTTGTGAAAAATATTTGGAACATATGTATTATACTTGAAAATCCCTTTATTTTTTTTTCCAGCAACTAAGTCATTTTCCTCTCTCAAAAAGCTCATCAAGCTTTTAAGGTACCCCAAGAATTGTTCTCAAGTGGGAAACTTATGGAGAGCTATTTTAACAAAACAAAATTAAGCTTCTGTCTTCTGCCTGTTATCATTCAAACACCTAAGAATGAGTGATATAAACCCCTATATTGAAATAATGAGAGCAGATGCTGTAAATCTGCTTTGTGCTATACAGTATCCACTAACCATATGTGGCTATTAAATTTTAAATTAATTTTAATAAGTTAAATGACATAAAAATAGCAGTTCCTCCATCACACTAACCATGTATCAAGGATTTTATAGCCACAAGGGGCTAGTGACTATTGTATTGGACACCACAAATATAGAACATTTCCATCATTGCAAAAAGTTCTATTGGCCAGTGTTGGTCTAAATTCTAGCTGTTATCAGTGTCAGCCTCCTTCCTTCTCAAGCAACTCAAACTCAATGATGCTGTCCTCTGGACTGAATGGCATCGTGTGTGTGTGTGTGTGTGTGTGTGTGTGTGTGTGTGTGTGTGTAAAATGAACCATGATTCTATTCTCCCAAACAATGCTAGGAAAAACAGCAAGCCACAGATAAACATGGGCTATTTATGTGGCTTCTCTTGATGTAGGAAGAAACCAAAATCTTTCTGTTAATATCAGTCAACCCTTAAGACCATTTCAGTGATACACTGTTATAGTATCACTGTATATGTGTGTGTATGTGTATATATATGTACACCCACACGCATTTTTACATTAACAGCTCGTATGATAGAACACACTGATGCTGAACAGAGAATCTCAAGCTTCTGAGGTTTTTGTGGATAAGGAGATCAAATGAGAGGGCTTAGCCTTTGGAGGTGGGTTGTTTGGGGCAGGCACCAGGGGGAAAGAACCTTCCCGTGAGAGAGGCTCATGCAAAAAAGCCAGCATGGTACAAGGAGCATCCAGGGAACGTGCTCCATCAGCTCCACCTGAGGATTCTCTCTAAGGAGCCAGGTAGCTGACTTGGCTGGAAGAGTGAAAATAGGGAGAAAGATGAAAAACTCTGTAGAAAGGACTGAATATTGTTCTTACTGAACTGTCTGTCACAGATGGCCAGGCATTCCTGAACTTTTAAAGTAGGTTAATCTGAAGAGGCAGTGGTTTGGGGAACAGGAATGCATTCAGGCCAGAATCCTCCATCTGCCACCTTCTATCTCTCTAGCTTTGGCCACATTTAACCTCTATGAGCCTTAGTTTCAAATCTTATTTGTTCTACTGAAGGCTAACCTCGTAAAAAGCATAGTATAACAAAAGGAGAGGAATACAAAGAACTCACACAAATAGATAATTATCCTATAATTCCATGAATCTGATGACAGACATAGGCACAGTCTTGAAAGACTTTGTGGTGGAGGAAGTGGTATCTGGGCTAAATCATTAAGGATGAACAACAGTTTAGGAAGGAATAGGTAGTTCATGGAGAAAAGAGCATGAATAAAGAATGGAGAAAAATATATGGCTATGAAAAAATTTATATATAAAAAGAAATCCTTCCCCACTTTGAAAAAAGAGAGAGATTTATAAAATAGAAAAACACTCCATGCCTGAACAGGTAAAGAGTTAAAGAAAGTAGAGAAAAAAATATTGTTTAAAAAGGAAAGAAAACAAAAAGAAGTGAATGGAGATCCCAAATAAATTCCTTTCCCACCAAGAAAAGCCTTTTCTTTCTTTACATTCTGCTTCTGCCTTTGTGGTTTATTTGCAACTGCACAAGACCATTCAGCAGCTGTGTTCATAGAAACTCCTTCTCATTTCTGGGACAGGTTGCACCAGTGAATCTCTGATACAGACAAACTAGGCAGGCAATTCTTTCAGATCCCAGTAGCAGCAACCCCTCCCCACCTGCGCGCGCACGCGTGCACACACACACACAGACACACACGCACTCACACACACACACACACACACACACACACGGGGCTTCTCACTGCCCTGCCTGTGTGATCCCCTTCCCCCGGCACTGGGAATCCCTCTCAAAATTAAGGCTGAGCAATGTTTGACCCCTCTCTGGTATGGCCAGTGCACATTTTCGAGAGAGAACCTTCTCTTGGATTCCCTTAGATGTCAATGCTAATCAAAACCTACAGACTTACTATCACCTCCTTCTGAATCTAGATGTCTCATGAGGCTTCAGTTTTTGGTGTCTAGACATGTATTATTTGGAACCACAGGGTCCCTGGGCAATGTTCAGAGAACAGCAACTCACTCTCTGACCCCTAGAGAGAGACTCCTAGGAGTCACTGGCCCATTCCCCTGAGGAAATGTTTTTTCTAGAAGCAGGGAATGAGACACTCTCATGAAGAGTTGTCCCACCTGGGGATCTCCATTTAATTTTTTATTAACAACAACCAAAAAAACCCCTGAAAAACACTAACTCATTTCTGACACAATTTGCTATTTATTATCTGTGACACTTAAACAACAAGCTTTAAATTAAGGCTCCCTGAGAATGTTAGATTAAAAGAAAGATATTCATATTCCGCCTGGAATTGTTAGTGACTAGGGAGTGGTGGAGAGAGAAGGTCTATATCCATCATCACAGCTCTCTTTACTCTCTCCTCTGCCACTTCTGCCATCCAGAAGCAGGAGGGACAGATCAGCATCATCACATTCACATTTTGGGAGGGCACTTGGGTCAATGTCAAATGTCAGTAAACTTTGGTCTACAAGCCAAATCCAGTCCGTCATATGCTTTTATAAATACAGTCATCCCGTGGTATCCACTGGGGATTGGTTTCAGGACCACCTGAGGATACCAAAATCTGTGGATGCTTAAGTGCCTTATACAAAATGTCAGAGTACAGGCATACCTCATTTTATTGTGCACCTCTTACTGAACTTTGAAAATACTGCATTTTCTACAAATTGAAGGCTTGTGGCAACCCTGTATTGAGCAAGTCTATCCGCACCATTCTTCCCACAGCGCTGTTCATTGCAGGTCTCTCCATCACATTTTGATAATTCTCACAATATTACACTTCTATTTTCATATCTTCCCAAATACGTTAAGTCATCTCTACTTATAATACCTAATACAATGGAATTTCTAGGTAAATAGTTACAAATACAATGTAAATACTATGTAAATAGTTGCTGGCGTGTGGCAAATTGAAGGTTTGCTTTTTTGGAACTTTCTGGAATTTTTAAAAAGTATTTTTAATACTCACTTGAATCCACAGATGCAGAACCTGCAGATATAGAGGGATGACTGTAAAGTTTAATTGCAGCACAGCCATACTCATTTGTTTACATGTCACCTACAGCAGCTATCATGCTGGTAAAGTTGAACAATTGCAACAGAGACCATATATGACCCACAAAGTCTAAGACATTTACTATCTGGCCCTTTACAAAAAATGTTTGACTTGATCTAAGGTAAAGCAGAGACATACATGAGGAACAGTCTGTTCAATATTTACCACATTTTGGTTCATTTGACAAATATTTGTGAAGAACTTCCTAGGTGGGAGGCTCTGAGGATACAACAGGGAACAGAACCCGCAGAGTCGTTTGCTTCACAAAGTTCACAGTTTTCTCAGGCTTTATTGCAATGGTCCCTGTTCAACTTTTTTTTTTCTTCTTCTATGTTTGTTAAATACAAGCTAGTATTACAATACAGTAATAGGCATGCAATAGGGTATCAACTAGAGTTACTAAATACAGGATGCCCAGTTCAATTCAGCAAACATGTACTAAATTAAAATAGCTACTATGAACAAAGCCAAATGCTGTAATATTATCCTTCCTCTGAATGGGACATCAAGAGAGGGCCAAAGAGAAGTGTTCTGTACATGTAGGGTGTTTTTATCCCATTATCAAGGAGACAGAGGTTAGTGATGGATAGAGGTGACTGATGGACTTTAACCATGAGGACAAAGCCATCTCTGTGTAGATGTATGTGTCAAGCTATTTTAAAATGATGCTAACAAATATTCCATTAAAAAAAGTAGTAGTAACAAGGGGAGATATTTAAAAAAAAAAAAAAGAGAAGAGGAAGAGAAAGCTCTTTCCTCCTTTCTGGTAGAAGGGAGAAAAGAGAAACCTATACGTAGTGCACAGAGGAAAAACCCAAGTTGAATAATTCATGGGTGTTGAGAAATGTGAGGAGTGCTCATGTGTACAAGTCTCATTCTGAAAACATCTGGTTTAACAAATCTGGGATCTTACTGTTGTGATAACAAGAAAAAAGAATGGAGGGGAGAAAATGTGGTGGTGGCTGAACTTGTCACATATATATAAAATCTAAACCCAGAGTGTTCACGTGGGCAGAATGGAAACCCTTCTAGCAGCATGGCAGTGAGTCCTGCACAGTCAGTTCCTAGAGATAGAGAGCATGCAAAAGGTCACGTGGTATTTGCCATCTAAAATAGATGAAAGCATTAATCCATTTCATCAAACTAGTATTTGTGTTTACAGGCATCGGTAGATATTTAACTCACACACAGAGGTAATATATAAAACCAAACATAGAGACAGAGTCTGTTGTGAGCATTTAAAAACTCAAACCTGGACTACATTAGCTAAATCTTAAGCAATCCCTAAATTTAAAACATAAGTAAGAAGTGGCTTGTTTTCAGGTCATCCCTGAAGGATTTTCATCAGGCCTTCAGTTTGTCACAGTAGCAGACTGCAGATTTTTCCTCCCAAGCATTTCCCAAGAAGGATTTTCTGATTTGTCACACATGTTCCCATTCATTGGTCCAGTGCCCTGGCAGAACCAGAGATTCTAAACTTGTCCGGAAAAGGGTTTCATAATTCATCATGCATACCACTCTCCTTGGCGCCAAGAGCAGTGGCCTGTTCCAAGTGCATGCTCTTGGACATTCACGGTTGACTAAAGGGACCAGATTTTTGATAAACTAATGTAGGACAAAGGGAAAGAGCCTGATAGCACAGGGCCTGCGGCTGAGATAGAGGAGGGAGAAAGAGAGAGACAGGGAATAAGGCTGTGGTGAGAGGGGCAGGTGGGGCTCCCCTTGTTGGGTATCCCATGAGACAAATGTGTGACTGCACTGGTTGAGGAAGGTTGCTCCCTGCAGTAAGGGGGGTAGGGAGGGGGTGGGGAGTACTAGAAGAATAGTGAGATGTTTGGAAGGATGGGAGAGGAGGACAGGCAAAAGGGGAAAGGAGAGTCTGGGGAGAGAGCCAATGCTCCAGGACAGATCGTTTTGGAAAACATGGTGCCTACCAGCTAGCCCAGGAAGTTCATGTTGAGGGCCATCGTCGGTACAAGGTGACCATTCACCTTGGCTTTGATGAGGCTGGGCAAAAGGGGGTGGAAATGATGCACGGGGCCCATATCATGCTAACATTCTTTGAGAGTGCCCATTTGTCTACAGAGGCAAGACATTCTGAAAAGTTTCCCATTTCCACTGTGTTCGTAATGATTTCAGCAGTGAGCCATTTAAATTCAAAATTAAGATTTACTTTGTTTGAAATGTTTCACCTTAGAAAGCTGCAGCAGAATCATAAGAAAAGGAATATGTTTAACTATTGTTAAATCTAAGTATTCAGTCAGCCTTCCTCTCCTTCTGAATATTCAAATTGGAGAGCCACGGAGGACAAAGAGAAAAATAAATGCATTTCTGATAGAAAATGCAAATTAATGCCTGCATTCTGCCTAAATTCCTCCAATATATCCTTTCAGTTGTTTTCTTTCATCACCGTCTGACTAGAAAACTTACATAAATTTTTTTTGGTTGGTAGGTGAGTGGGAGTCTCTTTGTAAATTTTCTTATTTAAAAAACATTATATTGATAATTAAAGAAATGCAAATTAAAGCTGCAAAATAACAATACCGCTACCAAAATGGTGAAGATCCAAAACATTGATAATTCTCCAGATGGGTACAGTTGTGACAAAACAGAAACTGCATAGTCTTGATGGCCTTATTAAATAATATTACAGTTTGGACTGACAATTTGAAAATTTATCTACACTCTAAATCCATTTCTCCCAAGAATTTTACATCACTTGATTTACTCCATAGAAATAGTTGCCCAGTTGATCACACATATATATGAACAAAGATGTTCACTGCTGAATATTTCATAGGTGCAAAGAACTAGAAATGATTAAAATGTTCACCATGAGGGAACTGGTTTATTACATTATGGTACCTCCTTTCAACAAAAATCCTGAACAGCCTTTAAAGGAATGAGCTACAATATGCTTCTGCATATATTATATATCCTTTCACTATATTAGATGGGGGATGGGCAAGGGGAAAAGGTCACAGAATAGCATTATAATATGATTCTAATCTTATTTTAAAAAACATTATCGGTGGATAGATTTCATGAATATTTTACAGAATTGTTATGCAAAGGAAACATCTGCTAGGATTCACAACAAAGTGTAAGCAGTGGCTACTTCTGGAAAGCAGCAGGTGGAGTTTGGCAGAGATGGGGGACTTTTACTTTCTTTTCTTACTCCACTGTATTTTTCCTGTTTTTATAGGCCTGTGTGATTTCATAATTCAAGAAGGTCGATGTATATACTCAGATATTTTAGTTTACTTCTTCTCTGGAAAATCCCAGGATTTGTAGATCCTCCCAGGTAAGAGTCATCATATGTGAAAAATGCAACGTTTTACCATTCAGTACTGATCCTGTTACTTTCTTTCAGTGATTTCTACTTCAGCCTCCCAAAAGTCCCTGGAATTCATAGCATCCTCTAAATTCAGCTGTCCGGTCCCTGCTCCATTCCTTCACCGTAGGCCCCTCTACCAACATCATATGCAAGCCTTTAGGGATTCCCATACAGAAAGAGGGTGAAATTCCAACCCTCACTTCCAAATTCTCACCATGGCAAAACTCTGCAAATTTTATCTCCAGTAGTAAAGGTTGATGATCTACCATTATATAAGAACAACTGTTAGATCATAAAATAGTAGAGCTAAAAAGCTAACATTATCCAGGTGGGTGGTACTCAACCTTCACTGCATGATAGAAACACCTGAGGAGTTTTAAAAGCATAGAGACACTTGGGCTACCCCCAGACCAACCAAAACAAAGTCTATTTTGGAACCTTATCTAATTCCTTATCAGAAAGGTAAGGACACTGAGTAGCAGAGAGGATGAATGACTTGCCAAAGGTCATTCATGTGCCCATTGGAAGACATGTTATTCACCAGATTTTAATTGCTTGTCTAGGGTGCATGGTAATAAATAACCCAGATACTGGAATTAAGCATACACTTTTTATTAAAATTAGAAAATCAGAAGGTATATTTTTCTATTCTGAGATATATACTGCTTGAAAAGTACCATTATTAATGACACTAGTCCATGTTAGTCCAATATTAGAAAAATAGATCTCACGTTGCCTTGATTGTAAATAAATAATTTCTCAGAACATTGTGTCTAGAACAGTTTAATTGCCCTAATGGCTTGCATCATAACTCATCACCCCATCAAAGGCATCAATACAAAGGCTCAACAGTAGATTTAAATGTCTTAATAAAAGAATATTATAACGACCTATATTATCTCTGTTTATAGCTCAGCATAAATTAGGTCAGAAAAGTAATTTTGAAAATCATCCCCATATGTTTAAATCTAGAAAACCATCTAAAATTAATCAAATTCCCACAGGGATTAATGCACAAGTCTTAAGTTTTTGAATTGCTCTGCAAACAAATCCCAGGGCATGCCTAATGATTATGAATATTTTTAAGAAGCCATTTTTCTCTCACAAATATTTCTATCTCAACCTTTTAAACAGTGAAGAATTTGGATTCACTTCAAGTTTTCATACTAAAAGTAAAGGCACCTCTCCAGGCCAGACAAACACACATCATTGCTGCACAGCTCAGCAATCAGAGTTGTTCAGCTTTTCCCTCAAAGGAGTTTGGGAACCAGTTTGCTATTGAAACCAAGAAGGACAGGGCTCCTGGGCATGAAAGCCTTTTTGTCCCCAGTTTCGTGTAGGCAAGACTCCAGCCTCCATGACCTTCCCTGAGTTGCAAAGGGCAGATTCGAACAGTTGCTAATCAAGGGAGGGGCAGCAAAGAAATCACCTGAGGCAAGATTATGGGGACCAGAGAAGTTCATCAAGATTAAGAGACCAACCACCTGGGACGAGATTAAGGGAGTGCAGGCCCTGCACACACCCTAATCTTATCAGCAAGCCCACCCTTGAACTATTGCTATAAAACTCCTCACCAAACCCTCCTGGGTTGGGACACGTAGTTTTTGAGGGCAGGAGTCCAACTGTGTCCCCCTTTGCTGGAAAACCAATAAGGCTATTCTTTTCTGCTTCACCCAAAACTTTGTCTCGTAGATCCAATCTGGCACCGGTGCAGAGAGGCTGAGCTTTCGGGTTCCCTACTGATGATTCTCAGGCAAAATTCTAAACTTCCTCCTGTAGTAGTCCCAGCTTCAAGGTCTCAAATACCTGCTTCATGAAGCCTGTGTCATAAGCAATACTCTCAGTTGACTAACAGAGAACCTTTAAAGGAAAGACTCTAACCCTTTTAAAAACAGTTAACTCTTTGGGATATCTTTCATCAAATACATCTTAATCTAAATGTGGCTCAAGCTAGGACAAAGGGTATCAGGCAAGAAAGGAAGAAAACTCCATGGTGGAATCATAACACACTTATGTCCGCAGAAATTGGAAAGTTCATTTCTAGCATTTGTCTTAACATGTATGAATCAGGCATTCTAAAAATATAGGAAGTGTCTTTGATCTGCTGCTGCTTTTTGTTTTTTTCAGAGAAAACATCAATCCTAATGAACTTTTCAAACTTCTCCGTGAACAATGTAAATAAAGCTAGATTCCAGCTTTAAGCAGTAAGTCCTTACAATTTCGCTCTCTTTGAATAAGGACACTTTAGTCACTGCCCTGAGAGAATTCATTATCTTGCTGTTGTTTTGTTTTAAAAATTCTTTATCTTTGTTTTTGTTTATTTTTTCCCCACACGAGAAAATAGTTAACTTAAAAATGAGTTACTGGGGGCTTCCCTGGTGGCGCAGTGGTTGAGAGTCCGCCTGCAGATGCAGGGGACACGGGTTCGTGCCCCGGTCTGGGAGGATCCCACATGCTGCGGAGCGGCTGGGCCCGTGAGCCGTGGCCGCTGAGCCTGCGCGTCCAGAGCCTGTGCTCTGCAACAGGAAAGGCCACAACAGTGAGAGGCCCACGTACCGCCAAAAAAAAAGAGTTACTATTGGTGTGGTTGGGGCAGCCTCATTAAATCTTTCAGAACATTAAATTCTCCATCTTTTATTTTCCTTTCAATAATATGATAAATCCTGTGGGGCTTTGCCTGAGCTAAACAATGTGGCATTTACTTATTCAAAAACATTTCCCAAGAACCACCTAAAAAAGTTTCTAAATGCCTTAATAATATTATACTAATCCATCATGCTGCTCACTATTTGCATAGTCATTTCATTGGATAGTTTATGATAAATGGAAGTGAAAGGATTTTCTTACACTGCCATTTTTCACAAAGCTTGCTTTCCTATTAGAACAACATTAGAGGTAGTTTCCTTCTGAGACCCCTTCAGTTAGTTTCAATTTTCTAAAGAGATATGGGGCTGCCCTGGCAGCCTGCTGATCTTATATACTGATCTATCCTCCTCTGTTAATCTCCCCTCCCATGCTGACTTCCTGAAGACCACCTTCTGGAAAAAATAATCATGAAAATTCCCATTCAAGTCTATGCAGCCAAGAGCACAAGTGCTCAAGATTCTTTCACACCCAAAGCTTCTATGAGTCATTGTACTTCTTTTGTCACCTCTTCCCAAGTACCTTATGACTAATATGGCCTATCCAAACTTCCCATGGCATATTCATCAATGGCTAAAGAACATTATTGTTATGGGCTCAATGATGTTCCCCCCAAATTTGTATGTTGAAGTCTTATTCTCCAGTACCTCAGAATGTGACTGTATTTGGAAATAAGGTCTTTAAAGAGGTAATTAAGGTAAAATGAGATTATGTGGGTGGGTCCTAATCCAGTATGACTGGTGTCCTTATAAGAAGAGGAGATTCGGTAAGACACAGACATGCACAGAGGGAAGACCATGTGAAATCATAGAGAGGAGCTAGCCATCTACAAGCCAAGGAGAGAAGCCTCAGAGGAGAAACCCTGCCGAAACCTCGATCTCAGATTTCTAGCCTCCAGAACTGGGAGAAAATACATTTCTGTTGCTGAATCCTCTTAGACTACTGTATTTTTGTTATGGCAGCTCTAACAAACTAATGCAAATATTTTTCTCTAATTCAAGTTTTAGCACCTATTTGAGGTCAAGGAGAAATGTGGGAAAAAGTAAGACTGGAAAGAAGGACTGGGCCAAGATCAGATATAGTCTTCAGGTATGGGAAGGAATTAGAATTTTATTCTAAATGAGATAGAGGGGGGAATATGGAATTCAACAATATGGACAAGCCCCTTTGAGAAAGTAAGATTTGAACAGTTTTGATAGGCAATGATGTCAGCCAAACATGCAGTGGATTAAAAAATGTCTAAATGGGTGGTAAGACCATGGACTCAGGGAACATAGGTGATGAAACTACCTATGTCTTTCCTCTAACAAAAACCCATGTCACACTACTTGGTATTTAATATGAGAAATTCAATACAAGTTTAATGCCTTGATCTAATATAAACAATTCTGCTTCCTCCGTGAAAAAAAGAAGCAGCAGTCCCCTGACAAATGACTTACCCCTACCACCAAAACAAGCACATTCTTTTCTCTTGTGAAGTTGACTACTTGTAGGACAAGTTATAATTTATCCACATCTTACTTACATTTAGGATAGCCTAAAAATATTTTCTCTAGAGACTGATATTTATGGACTTGCATCATTATGCTAAAAAGACACAGAATGTTAGGAAACTGTAGGTCTGAAGATTCAATTTTCTTTTGCCATTAGGCATTGGGTGCCATTAGCCTTACATCCCTAGTCATTGTACTTCACAAGTGAAAACTAAAAATCATATTTGTGCTACCTTGTGACTTTTCTCTCTCACATCCAAATTCTCAGGTGATTATGTGAAACCTTAAATAGGTCATAATAATGGCCAGAGATTATCATCTGCTTGCCAGTGCAATCTTGGAAGATAGCACTGAGTTTTATAAATAGAAACTTTTTTTCAACTCACCTGCCTGAAAGTAGTCATAATACAATTGGGATTTCACTTGAAAGTTGCATGATAGCCAGAATCAAACCTCCAAGGTTTCCTGAGATGTTGTCAAAGTATATTAAACATTGGCCATTGTTTTGCTCTTTGGTAGGTTGGTCTAATTGAAACTCAGTGAGATAAGGTATGCAAAATACGTAACACAAATGTCTGGTGGACACTCAAAAAATGTGTAGTGAATGAGTTATTAAATAAGTAAATGAATATATCATAATTAGAGCAAGAATGCGGCTGGTTATCAAGGAAACTGAAACTGCGTCCTTAAAGGTTGTCAGGAGCCATATCTTTGCCATTATTTCAGCTTCATTGTTCTTCTCCACTACCTGGCTTTCTCTGCCTCTTTGTTCCTGTGGGTTTCCTAGTGCTCCTGAGTTTAAATCTCTTTCCTTTTTTTTTTTTTTTTTTGCGGTACGCGGGCCTCTCACTGTTGTGGCCTCTCCCGTTGCAGAGCACAGGCTCCGGACGCGCAGGCTCAGCGGCCATGGCTCACGGGCCCAGCCACTCCGCTGCATGTGGGATCTTCCTGGACCGGGGCACGAACCCGCATCCCCTGCATCGGCAGGCGGACTCTCAACCACTGCGCCACCAGGGAAGTCCCCTAAATCTTTTAACGTGTCAATATATTATTATTTATCCACCCCTCAGAGACTGTTTCTTGTTTCCAGTACTAAATCTCTGGGGTGATCTGACAGGTTCAGCTTAAAGCAAATGTCCACCCAAGGTCCAACTGGCCTTCACTAGGAGAATGGGTTTGCACATGAAAATCATGGCCCCTGTGTAAATTACTTAAGTAAATGGAAGACCAGTTCCCAGAGAAAAAGGAGTTGTTTTAAGTCGGGCAGATAACCAAACGATGTCTTCTGATGATTGATGGTGGGGAGGGAAGTGAAATTTTACTGAAAGATGAATAAATGAAAGGACATCAGGATGAGATGCAGAGGAAAGATGAGAAAATTATGACTTCGAATCAAAATGGAAGAAGGAGATTTGGAGTCAATATCACAGAAGAATCATTCATAATTTAGTGTGTCATTTCTCTGCTCATGGTCGCATAGGAACTTTCAGTTTTGCCAAATATACATGTTTCAAATTAACTGTATTTCAGAAATTCTATTATATTCATCTCACTATGATATATGTGATTTGTTGTCAAGAAATATATACACATAGTATGTACTTACATGAGAATCAGGAAAAGTGAAATCAACTATGAATATCTTTACATTTTCTATTCCTTCTTGTACATTTGTTAATCAAGAGTAGCACAATAATCCATTTCAGAATACATTTTGACATTCCTTCATTATTGAATGAGAGTAGCTTATATTTTTTAAATCAGCTAAACTTTGGTTTCTGCTGAAGCAGTAACCAAGATGCTCTAGGTTACAAGCTGAAGTTTGGAAAATATTCAGCCTGCTGACTTTTATCCTCTCTTTTGGACAAGATGGGTATGGGTAATTTGGGCCTCTGGCTATAAAACATGAACCTGTCTATCTGCATTATTAATGGATGTTTGATGGGATGAGCCAACAGTGACTTTGGTTTCTTTGCAGAGACTGAAAGGAAATTTCTTGAAATGGGAAAAGTCAAACTGACAGAAATATGGTGATAGTAACAATGAACATTTTAGCTTGCTTATGATGTTCCAGGCACTGTGTTGAGTACTTGAAATGATTCATTTGATGTAATATGTATAATTAACCTATGGCACGGATACTATCATTACCACATTTTAAAGGTTAGAAAACCAAGGCTTCAAGAAGCTGAGTAGCTACTCAAGATTACAGCAGCTAGGAATAGGGTAGAACTGCAGTTTCATTTCAGGTAACATAACTTTAGAACCATCATTCTCCTCTAGATCTTAACTTATAGCTTTACTGCATCCTTCATGTTGAGGATTAAGCTCCTGGCAGAGCCAACAAGTCATGAAAGTACTGGGGCTGAAATTTCTCTCTCTGGGCTGAACTATTCCTTGATTTTTTAAAGCATGAGGAGAAGGACATAGCATGAACGATGCTGAATACAGATACAACTAAAACCACTTTTAAAAATCCCCAAAACAAAACAGTTGAAAAGTTTCACGTACACTTATTCCCTGGTTAATATATTACACCAACAGCTTTTAGATATTACTCGCATTTCAGCTGTTTCAATTTTCTGACCCCTAAAGCTGGAATTTCTCATTCACAGATGGGGGAGAAACAGCAGGGAGAAGCTAATAGAAGGGTTATACCAAGACTATAATTAATTCTCCACAGGAAACACCAAGGAAATACTCCATAAGAGGAGAGAAAATTTCTGACCTTTCTTCCTCTCTTACTACATAAAAGGGGAAGAATATTCTGGGTAGATTGTAAACCCAGATGCACATTTACTTACGACCTCCAACCATTCATAATAAAAATCCAACTATGACGTGTATCCATGGTGAAATCATACTAAAACTTTCTTTTGCTTTATTTTGGATAGAAATGGGCTTAATTCTCCTTAATCTATGTATATACAGTTATTCCTTGGTATCCACAGGGGATTGGTTCTAGGACCCCCCAGGATGCCAAACTCGGAGGATGCGCAAGTCCCTTTTATAAAACGGTGTAGTATTTGCATATAATCTAGGCACATCCTCCCATATACAGTCAGCCCTCCATATCTACAGGTTTCATATCCGCAGATATGGAGGGCCGGCTATAGTCATTGTTCTATACCATTTTATAAAAGGGATTTGAACACCTGTGGATTTTGGCATCCACTGGGGCTCCTGAAACTATCCCCCATGGATAAAGACGGATGACTATACTTTAAATCATCTCTAGATTACTTATAATACCTAATACAATGTACATGCTATGTAAATAGTTGCCAGGGCACAGAGAATTCAAGTTTTCCTTTTTGGAAATTTCTGGAATTTTAAAAAATATTTTTGATCTAAGTTTGGCTAAAACTGCAAAGGCAGAACTCATGGATACAGAAGACCAACTGTAAATATGGATATGGCTCTATAAATATACAGGTATATCAAAAATATTCTGAACAAAAAAGGAATTTGCATATTTTCAGTATTTTTATCATTTCTAAATGAGATAGGCAGATATCTTACAGCTGGGATCTGTGACCTTGATAGTCATACTTTGCTTAAAATAATGGTCATACTTTATTATTTCACCTATTCTTAAAAGAAGAAAAATACCAATACATGGGTGTTCCAGGAATTGCAGGCCCATCTGTTTATTTTCCCAGTGGTACCCATACACTTCCCTCCCACAGCTTCTGGATGTGCTCCTAGGGTGTGAATATGGGAACAGAGAGGAGACAGAGCCCTCTCGCAGAGGCTCACTAAATGTGGGATGAGAGGAACAGGGCAAAGAGATTTGCATGGAGAAGAGCAGACGGTTTTGGTTTTAGAAGTTAAAACCCAAATCCTGAACCACAAATTCTTTTAACCCTACCACAGAAGTCTTCATCATGAATTCTCTCTTTGGTCTTAAAGTAAACAGTACTCATCCTAAGCCTTCTTCAAATGCACATTTTTTTCCCTAGGCTAATGTGCAGATTCAGAATTGGAAAACATAATTAAATTGTATCGTATCAAGTATTTTTAAGTATTTTATAATACAAATTTGAATGTGTTTATTGGCTTTTAGCTATGCTTCTTTGTATTATTTTTTAATGATTGCTTTGTAATTACAATATACACCTCTAACTTTTCACAGTCTTCTTATAGTTAACATTGTACAGAAATTTTCAACCATATAGGTCCATTCACCCCTTTCCCTGTCCTTTATAATTGTCATATTCATTACATCTTCACACAGTAAATACCTCATAGACAATAATGTAACTTTTCAAGTCACATATATTTTAAAGAAATTAAGAATAAAATAGTCTTTATGTTTATCCAGACCTTTTCTAATGCTCTTAATTGCTTCCTGAAGATCTGAGTTTGTATCTGCTTTCATTTCCCCTAATTGTGAAGAATTTCTTTTAGCCTTTTTTTGTAGCACAGGTCTGATTGGTAATTGATTCTCTTTATTTCTCTTTTATGTAAGAAGTTCTTTATTTTGTGCTATTTCTTGAAGTATATTTCTATTCTTTTTCCTGAATATAGAATTCTGGGTTGAAGTTTCACTCTTTCAGCACTGTGTGTTACACTGTCGTTACACTGTCTTATGGCCTTCATAGTTTTGTTGAGAAATTAGCAAAACTTGATCACTGATCCACTATGTATAATGTGTCATTTTTCTTTGGCTGCTCTCAAGACTTTCTTCTCAACTTTGACTTTCTAGCAGATTGACTCTGATGTGCATAGGTGTGGCTTTCTTTGCACTGACCCTTTCTAGATTCACTGAGCTTCTTACACCTGAAAATTTATGTCTTTCACCAAATTGGTAAAAATTTTGGCCATTATTTCTTAAAATATATTTACTACCCAATTCTTCCTTCTCCTTTGGGAACTCCAATTACATATATATTACACATATTATACCTTTTTATATTGTTCCTCAGGTCCCTGGAACGCTGTTTTGTTTTGTTCCCCAGAATGAATAACTTATATTGTTCAATATTAAATTTTACTAATTTATTTCTCTATCTTTTCTGTTCTCCTGTTAGCCTATCCAGTATATTTTAATTTTAGATTGGAAGTTTTTATTTATAGAATTTACATATGGTTCTTTGATATATTTTAAATTTATCTGCTGAGTTTTCTATTTGTCATTTCTTATGTGTATACTTTCCTTTGTTTTATTGTGCTTAGTTGTAATAGCTGCTTTCAATTCCATAGTCTGCTAATTCCAACATCTGGTTATTCTTTGGACTGGTCTTGGTTGATTGTCTTTTCTCCTGAAGCTGACCCATACTTTCCCAAATCTGTGTACATCAAATAATCTTGAATTGTGTCCTGAACATAGTGAGTGATCCAATAATGATTTTCTTGTCCTTATGTTAGCAAGTGATTAATTTTATTGCTCTCAAACTGGAAATTCTGTCTTTTGAGTGGCAACTAAAATATCAGTTTTATTCTTTCATTCTCAATTGACTGCTTTAAGTCTGTCCCACAAATGTATAGTTGAGGAGTCAGTCTAAGGTCTGGGCAGAATGTATACACAGAATTCGGAACCTCTCATCTCTGGCTCTCTTCTTTCCTGGATTCCCCTTCCCTTCACTTTCCCAGCAGCTGTGCTTTCCCTGATCTCTGTCCTCTCATTTTTCAGGGCAAAAGACTGGTTCCACGTGTAAAAATGGGACATTCACCCATGTCATTCCATTTATCCAAGGGTCAACTTCTGCCCAGAATTTGTTCAACTTTCTTTATTCTCCAATATAGTAAAAATTATTCTTAAAATTTTGTCCAGAGTTATAATTATTATCTATAAGAGGTTTAGGTCAGTAAGAGATTACTAGGCCACACCAGAGAGCAAACTCAAGGTTATATTGACACAATGTAGACACTGATTGCTTTTATTATTTCTTTCTTTCTCCTCTTCTTTTATTTTTCTTAATTGCGTTATTTGATTGTAGAAACAAACTTTAAAGAACATAGTTTGATGATTTTGGGGAGAGGTTGTGTTGTTATTTTAGTTTTTCATCTCTTTTTTAATGAAATGGGTAGTTTCCCTTCTCAAATATACGAGGCAAATTTACTATGAAAATGAAGTGTTTGAAGAGATGTAATCAAAGAAAAGGAAACGTCACAGCAGGGTAGAGTAGGAGTTAATTCCAAATACATTGATGACACATCAGATGACAGAGAAGTGGTAAATGTGAGAAAAGAGAACCAAGAAGAATTTGGCCAGCACTCAAACCCAGGTGTGAATTACTCCAAGGTGCACACTCTTGCCCACCCATGCTATACTGAGGAAGAATATTAAAACTGAAGATGGGAAAATACCATTTAACATAGAGGAGAAAAGAGAAGCCAGTGAATTTTTTTTTCAAAGAATGTGAGGAAATTAAAAAAAAAATTATTTTAGAAAATGGCGCTGTTTGTGTTATCTAACAACAGAAACCAATTTAAAAGGGGTTTCTGAATTCTAAAATTGAAATCTCAAGCTCTTTGTATAGAATTGGGCAAGTATCTTGAATATTGTAGAGAAGGAGCAATGAGATTTGTTAAATACATTTAAAGAAGCATTCGTTCCCTGGGATGTCATCTTTATTGCCCCTTATTACTATTTGCTATTATTGTGGAAAATAAGGTAAAGTATTTTGACCATCTATAAGAGCTTCAGGAATCTTGAGTACTAAAGGCAGTTGCAGCAACTTCTTTAGAAATACCTATCAATAGAAAAGCTCTTTCTGACCACCTGTTTGCACACGTACTCTGCTGTTGCGTCACTGACACATTAAAGACCACATTGATATAGGTTGACAGAAACAACCTACTGATCAACCTGAACAAGTGTTTGCATTAAATAATAATTTATACTCTGTAAAGCAAAGGTAGGTGCATTCACGGTAGGGAGGCAGATAGAGAGACCAGCAATTTCTTGTTTAGACAGAAAGACCTGACAAGGAAGAGTTCATTAGGGTCTCTGGAGAGTAGCTGACAGCTGAGGAGCTGTCAGCTCTGTCAAAAGACCTTTGAAAATAATTCTTGTTTTTGAATCAGAATTTTCCTAATCACCAGCAGGACGCCAGAATCACATTGTTTACTTCCTTGCATATTCCCTCACCCTTCAGTGCTATTACAATTTGCCCAAAGCCTTAGCTGCCTTCAAAACTTTTTTACTTTGGCACACATGCCCACAAACAAACTGGAATTTGTTTTCTCAGAAATCCCTTTATTTATCCTTGCTTCTATTCTGGCTAATTAAGTCAGTGCTTGCCTTGAAATATGTCATTGTTTGTGTATGTGTGTGTGTCTATGTGTGTATAAGAAAGACATACACACATGCACACACAAACAAGCGCAGAGATTAACTTGGTGTCTCTAAAATGAATAAAATGAAGACAGTAGGAATAGAGTGCTAGACCTGCAAAAAGAGAACTTATTCAAATGACTATTGTTCAAGAAAAGCAAAACCCCAAATATCCCTGCAGACAAATCCAATGTAAGTCACATATGATCTGCCTCTCAGATTTCTTCTGCTTACACGTAGCAGTTTCTAATTTTCTATCCCAGAATCAGGATAGAATTCAGATATACACATGTTGGCCCTCAGCACCACCATTCCTAGTCTTCATGTCTATTCAACTTTGGTATCTTATCTTCGCACGCAGCTCCTTCCCTGCCCCCGACATGCCTCCTCTCAATATTACCCTCACAGCAGTGTTACCCGCAGCTCTACTAGCAGCTTTGTATGTCCTAACAGCTTATACCAGCACTTAGCTTGGATAGGAAAGACGATGTTCATAAATATGTTTATGTACCTCTTTGAATGTGATAAATGCATTAATAACAGTTATTATAAAAGGTATGAGAATGATTATCCTCATTTTAGTGTGGGGAGAACTGAGAAATGTTCAGCACTAGCTCAAGAGTATATAGCCAATAAGAGACAAAGTCTAGATCTGACTCTCAAACCTTGCTTTGTTTCAGCCACTATACCAGACTGCCACCCCTGAAGCAACCTCTTTTTCCTTGGTTGGTGGTTGTAGCCTCCCTGAAGTTAGAAGATGTGTGGGACCTTGCCTCCAAGATTCTGAGTACAAAACTGCCTCCTAGGCAAACCTACCACTGCTCTATCTGACTGCTTCGGAGGTATGGTAGTGGTTGAGCTACTGGTCAGCCTGAAACAGGTATAATCATAACTTCTACTTCATAGACAACGGGACTGAGGCTTATTAGAGGAGTCATGTGCAACCAGGATCAAAATCAAGATCTACTTGTCAACAGAACTACTTACGGATGAGAACTTCATCTTTATGTTGCTCAGAGTTCTGGTTCACACCCAATATATTTGCTAACTTAAATTACCCTAAAAAACTACTTTCAGTACAGTCTCCTTCCTGTGCCAATTCTCTCATGCTGAGCAGGAGCCCTTATGTGTTTCAACACATTCTGACATCTCTCAAAATCTTTTTTCCTCCTGTATCAGTTAAAATCCCTACAAGAAAAAATAGCCTACTCAAAGGTTTTAGATTTTTATAGAATAATTTTTTTTTTCAGGAATGTGAATAGGGCTAAGAGTGCCTTGCTAGATGGAGAAATGCCCAGGCAGTAGCAACAATGGGTATCCATAATCACCCACCAAGCCTAAAAAGGCAAGGAAGAAGAATGGTGTTTGTAGAACCAGTGAGAGCTGGCACTTGGGAAGAGTGGCTGTCCAACAGGGGCTGTGTCTGTAGAAGAATGGAAACTCTCTCTATGGTGGTGAAGTAGAGACAACAAAAGGAATAAATACTCTGATCTCTCTCTCTCTCTCCCCATTCTTCAATCAACTGCTGGGGCTTCCATTGGCTAAATCCAACCAGGAGCCAAAGTATTGGGTTGGCCAAAAAGTTCATTTGGGTTTTTCCGTAAGATGTTATGAATGGACCCCGAACCAACTTTTTGGCCAACCCAATATAAGGAAACGGGAAACTAGGATGATTCAGGGCACAGAGTATGACAGAGAAAAGCAGAAAATCGATCTAGAGGGGCAAACAGAGAACCACCAGTACATCTCCCATCAAAACTACCCTCCCAGAAAACAGTTTGGGCATTTTCTACTAAAGCTAAACTATGTATACCCTATGATCCAGCAATTCCACTCCTTGGTGTATATATGTAAGAGAAATATATGCATATATCCACCAAGCTACGTGTATAAAAATGTTCGTATATTTTTTAAATGTTCATATTTTAAATAATCAAAAAATAGAAACAACCCAAATGTCTACCAACTGTAGAATGGTTAAATTGTAGCATATTCATAAAAGAGTATACAGCAATGAAAAACAGCAAGCCACTGATAAATGCGACAGCATAAATGAATCTTACGCATATAATATGAAGTTGAAAAAGCCAGACACCAAAGAGTACATACTGAATGATTCTATTTATAAAAAGTCCTAAAATAGGCAAAACCAGGCTGTGGTGATAAAAGTCAGGATAGTGTTTACTTTTTGGTATGCGTGGGAGAGGAGACAGAGCTGTGTATTGACTGGAAAGGGAGAGGAAAGAGCCTCCAGGTGGTGGTTACTTGGCTACATACACATGTCAAAATTTAATGAGCTGAACACTGAACACTGCTTCACTTCATGCAAGTTATATTTCAATTCAAGCAACAATAACAACAACCACTTCCACTATTACTACTCTCCCATGTAGCAAAGTCTTTCAGAATTAGGTTGTCTGCCAGTTAAGACCAGCAAGTGAGAGACAATCAGAAAATACTCTCTTCTGGTTTGTAAACTGGATATCCCTCACTGATAACAAAAAAGAACAAATTATTGATAAGCAAACAACAATGACAGAAAAGCTTTCAACTCCAGAAGACATTTAGGGAGTGAATTCAACTTCTATAAACAACAAGAAGACCATGGGTAGAGTTAACATTTGCAGTGGGCAGCCCTTGGAACCCCTCAGATCATAACTGGCTGGCTAATGCTTGCGTAAGCCTGGCTCACAGCTCTGTCCTGTGTTACCATGTCACACGGGGCTAAAGCCTCAGAGAACTGTGACAGATAATCCATTTTCATGAAAAGTGGCCAGAAATACTGCATGACCGATTTTCAAACATAATTTATTTTTTGCCTGGTAAATTGGGTAGAACATAAAGTTGAGTGAAATTATACAAACCCTCCTGGCTTGCTGTTTTCTCATTTATTACTAAGTTGGTTTTCAATGCAATAGTTATTAATATTTCTAAACAGGAGCTCCAATTACATGGCATTTTAATATCTTGACCCATAGATAAGAATTTAACAGATATCTTTGCTATGCTGCTATCTCAATGGTCCTGAGCCTATGATGAAAAAAAACCACACCCTGAGAGCAAATTGTTCCCCATAAGAGTGGAATTAATGTTTCTAAGCACCATGGCTCCATTTTGCAAATTGCTTCTCCATGGTACGTTACTGGGCAACCACAGAGAAGTATATAGAATTGGAACACAAGAGAAGAGACAACTGGAGTTGGTACTAGTCAGAAACAAAGATTTTAAGGATGCTCTCAAGGCCAGAAGGGGAATCAGGACTATATTTATGTGTAATTTGCATAATCCATGAACCCAGAGCCACAGTAGCTTGTAGACGCACAATATACAATATTTCTCTGATCTGTTCCCACTATATCTATGAGAACATCACCCCAAGTTCCTCTCACATTCGTATTGAAGTCCCCAGGAGTCATCTCGTATGGACCCCATGAACAAACCTGCAAGGCTACCATATGTCCTTCACCATTTTCCTCCTTTCTACCCAGCTCAACCCGGGCATGTCTCCTGCTTGGGCCAATGCTGTTTTCTACAGCACTTATGTCTGTGATGAGGGCACTGTCTTTAGTCGGTGCAGCAATGTACACAGTGTTGCTGCTGATTTCTTAGTGCTCTCTCAATGTCACAGAGAGATTTTAGTGAGACCACCATTAGGGTTTTTTATTTTTTAGCTTCTTAGAAAATACATGATACATACAAAAGAATATCATTTATAATTGTCCTTAAATAATAATACTAATAAATTAAATAAAATAAGCCTCCTGTACCCACAATTCAGCTTGAGAAATAAAACTTTCCCAAAGATTTGAAGCTTTCCCGACATCCCTAAACCCCTTCTTTTCCTCCTTTGTTCACAGTTAAACATTATCCAAGACATGCTATTTCAGGTATTGTTGATTTTCAAAGTGAAGGGAGAGCTTTGTGAATCCCCCCCCCCCCCCCGAGAAAGGTCAGCTAGGGCAGAATTAGAGGACAGCTCACCTTGGAACAGCTGGGAGGTGGCTGGGGCAGCTTGCCTGAAGCATGGATCCCATAGCACATGGCTATTGGGATACTGAGCCTAGGGCCAGCACACAAGCGATGAGGCCAAATCTGAGCCTAAAACCTTAAGGCTAAAATGGTCCCAAGTCAGGGGTATCTCCTGGCTACTTGTAAAAATAGAAGTAGAAATAGAAGCAAAACCCTCTCCAGAAGAAAGGTACCTTCATTTAGGTGCGTGGACGTCACACATATTAAAACCAAAGTAAGTACAAAATCACAGAACACCAAGTACACAAGAAGGCAAGCTATAAAGAGTGGCCATCAACAGAAACAATAAACAATAGTTATTGATGCCTCCCCCTTCAGGGACTGTAGATACTGGAATTATTAGGTACAAAATATAAAACAGGTATGTATGAAATCTTTAAAGAAATTACGGACACAAAAATTAAACAAGAACTACCTATTTATTTTAAAGGATCTGAACCTAGAGTTTTTTTATCATTTATGTGTGTGAGAATATTTTTAACTACTGTGCAATTTCATTGATCCTTTAGGAACATTCAAGTTCCTATATCTTTAAGCATCAACTTTAATAATTTTATTTTTCCATGATGTGCCTGTTGAAGTTTTCCAAACTTATTGATATAAAGTTGTTCACATTTTCATTACATTTATTATCTTTGCTGCATCTTCAGCTACACATTTTTCATTTCTAATATTTTCCCCCTTTTTCTGACTCATACTTGCCAAAGTATTTTCTTATACAAATTTATTTATTTATTTATATATTTTTGGCTGCATTGGGACTTCACTGCTGCACACAGGGTTTCTCTACTTGCGGCGAGTGGGGGCTACTCTTGTGGTGGTGGCTTCTCTTGTTGCGCAACACGGGCTCTAGGTGCACGGGCTTCATTAGTTGTGGCACGTGGGCTCAGCAGTTGTGGCTCAGGGGCTCTAGAGCACAGGCTCAGTAGTCGTGGCGCACAGGTTTAGCTGCTCCACGGCATGTGGGATCTTCCCGGACCAGGGCTCGAACCCACGTCCCCTGCATTGGCAGGCAGATTCTTAACCACTGCACCACCAGGGAAGTCCCGCCAAAGTTTTTCTGTATTAGTTTTCCCAAAGAATCAAAATTTAGTTTTGTTGGTCCTCTCCAAAAAATATTCATGTCCTATCTTATATATTTCTTCTCTTCCCTCTATTATTTCTACTCTGTACTTTGTTTTGGCTTATTCTGTTGCTATTTTCTGAATTTTTCCACTGAATAATGTGCCAGGTATTAGGTTCCAAATTCTATACTCTATTTTGTGATGACAGTTCTGCAAACAACAGGCAGTTCTCTTTGTCAGAAAGTCTACTGTTCCTCCCTAGGAGGAACTAACAGGGAGACTGGATGGCAGGAGAAGAGGAGAAGGGACTTGTCTATTCATGCTTGTTGATTTATCCTATCAGTCCACCCTACTTGCCTTGTATCCTGGCAGCAGAAGGATAAAAGCTCACAGCTGCAGCTTACTGAGGCGTTCCCACCACCAGCCTCCTTGTGCACCAGCTAGACAGTGCCTACTCCTCATGTGTCTGAGTGTGACTCCTTGTGTCTGAGTCACAACAAGACAAGAACTCTCCCAATCTTCTGAAACACCAGCACCAGCTGCGCAGCATCCCCTGCTCAGGGCATCCCCTGCTCCCTCCTCCAAACCCCTGAAATACCAGCAGCATCCAGCTAGGTGGCACCCTCCCTTGGAATCCTGAGTTCTAACTTTGTAGGCTCCTTTCATGAAGCTCTAGATTATAATAATCTCAGCCTCTTCTTTTGACCTCTCCACCCCTAAGGGTGGTGGTAGCTTTTTGTAATGATCCCTTCTGTTCTCATTTTCCTTTTTTCAGTCCTCTAGCATCTGATTAACAAATTCCCTCTATTAAATTCTTTCTGTTGAAATACCTAGAGGGATTTGTTTCACTCACTTGAATGAATGAATGAATTCGACCAATATAAATGTTCAGCTTATTTATTTTCATACCCTTTTTTATTCTAAACATTTAAAGATTATGCTAGATTCTCTGTTGCTACTCCTTCCTTGCTGCACCTGTATAGCAGAGGAGAATCTGGGAACTACATCTCCCAGAATAATCTTCTCTGTAGGTTTTTTATTTGAGTGTGGATTGGAGTTTCCTTCTCTAAAAGAGAGGCTATTACTAGAACCATGGGCATATACCCCATATAAAATTCACAGTAACTTCTGGGTGAGCTCTGCTGTTCCAGTGCTTCAGGAGGCTAAGATAATCAACAGGAACTTCCTGAAGGTTTTTTAGATTCTTTGGGGCTACTGGGAATGCACCTGAGAATCAACTGGAATTCCTCTTATATTTGTCTTTTTTTTTTTCTTTTATTAAAACTGTCGGGCTCATTCTGAGGCCACACTTTCTATTTCTTTAGGGTCTTTTGTTTCCTACTAAAATATAATCATATTGGGATAAACTGATTGACATCTCTTACTTTTTCTCTACTAATTGACTTGTTATTAGTGAAGGGATTTCCGAATGGCTATTGAAAAGAAAGTGTACTAAATATCTAGACTGTTATGAGCATTTAGAAATCATACTAAAGAAAAATTATGAGCTCATTTTTTAAGATTATTTATACAAATTAAAATATACAAATAGGCTCCCCATATATTAGCTTCCAAATTCTTAAGCAGCAACTCTAAACTGAAACTGATCATCAGAATAACCATGGGAAATTTTTACTAGACAGGTGCTTGGGCCTTATTCCTGGAAGCTCTGCCTGAAACTGGGTTCAGGTTTCTATATATATATTTAAAGCTCTTCAGGTGAATTTGGATGACCAGCCTTGCTTTGAAAGCATTACTTTGTATTATCTCTTAAATAATCTTGTGAGTTTGTGTTCTTAAATTCAATCCCAAGCTTTCTGCCTTACTTGTTTTTCTCCTTCACTGGCCTCAGTATTGAAGTATATTTCAGGAAGTCACTTGTAAACTAGTGCTTTAGGAAGTAGGAGTTAAAAAAAAAGAAAACTTCTGCCTGACATTATCCCCCAAAACAAGGATTCCTTACTTTGCACATGATGTCCCTGACTATGTTTATTTCAGAGTGAATGATAATGATAGGCTTGTGAAATCAACATGCTGGACTACATATTTCTATTTTATAAATGCAGAGTAAATCCGGAATGCCAAATGGCAATGTCACAATCCTTCTGTTTTCTGCCAACTTATTTGCCTTATGGACTGAAATATGTTGCTCTTGAAGCAGATGGCTCTCCCTACCCTCCAGGTTATTACATAAGAAGGTAAGGTGCAGTGGATTGGGTATGCTTGGTTTCCAAGAAGACTAGCACACTGCATGTGGCAAGGCCCCAGGTGTAGGGGAAAGAACAGAGCTTCAGAGCCAGACATGCCTGGACTTAAATCCTGGCTCTGCCTCTTTCTGATCATGAGAACTTCAGCAACTCAGCTCATTTAGCCTCCATTGCCTCTTCCATAAGAATGGAGATATTATTTCCTTTGTGTTCTTATCGGAAACTTGAGTAATATATGTATAAAGCAACTGGCAAATAAAAGATGCACAATGAAAGATTTGCTTTTTAAGAATTTCTCTATGAAAAAAAGGGATTTCTCCTAAGCTTACTCTTTTCTTAAAATTTTAGTTTATTTATTTATTTTTTATACAGCAGGTTCTTATTACTTATCTATTTTATACATATTAGTGTATATATGTCAATCCCAGTCTCCCAATTCATCCCACCATCACCCCCCCACACACACGCTTTCCCCACTTTGTGTCCATACGTTTGTTCTCTACATCTGTGTCTCTGTTTCTGCCTTGCACACTGGTTCATTTATACCATTTTTCTAGATTCCGCATATATGCATTAATATACAATATTTGTTTTTCTGACTTACTTCACTCTGCATGACAGTCTCTAGGTCCAACCGCATCTCTACAAATGACCCAATTTTGTTCCTTTTTACATCTGAGTAATATTGTATATATGTATTACATATATACAATATACATATATATATATTATATACATATAATATATGTATATATTACATATATACATATGTAATTACATATATATATTACATCTTCTTTATCCATTCGTCTGTCGATGGGCATTTAGGTTGCTTCCATTTCCTGGCTATTGTAAATAGTGCTGCAATGAACACTGGGGTGCCTGTGTCTTTTTGAATTATGGTTTTCTCTGGGTATATGCCCGGTAGTGGGATTTCCTAAGCTTACTCTCAAATGGCATTTGTTCTGAATTGAGGAGGTCACCTGATATGATTTAATGTAATCACAGGTCAGCAATCCTTTTGCAGGAAACTGTCACAGTAGTTGTTATAACTTGAAGCACACACAGACTGAAAACTCAGTCTGTAAAAGAATGATGCTTATCTGAGTTTGCTCTCTCAAGGCACTGAAATCTTGACTCTGGTGGTCTGAGCTCAACCTTCCAATTATCTACAAAAAAAAATCTCTGCATGTGTGTGTATACATTGGGGTATCGGAGGGAGACACAAGACTTAAAAGAACCCCTCAAAAAATATTTGATGAAAACTACTGAACCCAGTCAACAGGATGAGAACTACATAAGAATAATTCAACAATTTATTTAAATACACTTACATGAAACAAATGACAAATAATAAGTAATGGGAAATTCAGAGTAATTTCCACTTTTGCTCCTGCAGAGGAATTAGTAAAGCTATGGCAATAATCAAAGGAATAGTTCAATTTAAAAATGTCTCATTTCATCTTCTGCTCAGAATTTTGTGTGTCCTGCATCCATGTCCTACACAAGCAGAGTGGTGTTTTCTTGAATTAGAGCCTCTGCACTGTTTTCAAATTTTTTTATCTTAAGCAAATTTTAAAGATATTTATATTAAGTATATCTTGAGCTACACCTCAAATCTTTTACTCCATCGCAGTGGCCACAGTCACCTTTTGGGAAGGTAAAACCTGTCACCACCTTGCCCCAGCTGTACCCAGTTCTCTTGCTTTCTGTGCTTGGACTTGTCTGACACCTGACATCAGATGCCCGTGGAGCCCTGACTGGTACCCATGCATGCCTAAAGCTGGAAGATCGGCATACTACGGGGTAACCCTTGGGTCAATGCAGAATTGGAAACAGTGGGTAAAGGCCTGCTCTTCTGCCCCACCCTCCTGACAATTCAGAGGTGCATTCTACATGATCCTCAGAGAGTCACAACGGGACCAAGCTTTTGTCACCCACACCTATGACCTACTCGAAGATGCATCCTTATTTTGACAATCCCTCCTCCCCCTTTTCACTCTTCCCAGTCTTCACTCATGACCCCCTGAGATGACATCCTCTAGTAAACTACCTTCATAAAAGTGAGTCTCAGACTCTACTTTCTCATGGGAACCCAGGTGAAGATAGTATCACTAAGGCCAAACAAATAAAGCAAAATTGCTGAGGGCCTGAGCTTACAAACCACAGCAAGAGTGGCTGGGCTTTGCTACAGCGTGAACTGTGTCTCTCTAAGACGACTGTTGCGTATTTTCTCTGTCTGCTTTCTGTTCCTCTGAGGTGGCAGAGAAGTTGATGTACCATTTTGTTCAGTGGGTCAGGGCTGATGTTCCACTTCTACTGGGGTATAAAACAGATTCGCCTTCGGGTCGAAAAGTGGAGTCATAACACTTGCTGTGTAATACCCCACCACTATTCTAGTAGAATTAGCTCTCAGACTTTCCTGTTTAACCACTTAAAATATCAGGTAGCTTAACCATTTCCCCTCAGAGTTAAGGTCCCCAAATCTATTTCCCACAGCATCCTCTTTCACCAACCCCAGTAAAACAAGAATATGTCCTCTTAAATTTGTGCCCACTGTGGCTTTTATGTCAGCTGGACAGTATCAACAAACACTCAGAAATAGAAAATGACGGCACCACGTTCTTGGCAAAATGTTCTTTACCTTCTTTCACTTTCCTGCTGGAGAACTTCCCGAGACCTGCTCTCCTCCCCATCTGCTCACAGCCAGGGAGTGTTGTCTCTGCTGTGCTTGTGTGTTTACATGTTACTCTAGGTGGTGTGCTTTTCCCTGGTGTACCCCTTGGGGGCGGGGGAGGAGCCACCCATATTCTGCATATTTAGATCTGGCCTTGAAGAGATGACTACAGATGGGGCTTCTTTCACTCTAAGCTCTATTATCACCCAAAATATCTTCTGTTCTCTAGTGAGCTTCCTCCTTTTAATCAGCCATATGTTTTTGCGGGGTTTAGTTTTGTTTTCACCACAGGCAGTTTCCCCTACTCCTTCCAAAAGACTGAAGAATTTTCCCATGACAGTTTTGTTATCTTACTTTATCTCCCAATATGACCTCCCTTGTCCAATATTCCTTTTCTTTACTCCTGCACAAAGAAGCACAGAGAGAACGTGAACTTTGGGGTCAGACTGGCTTGGGTTCTAATCCGAGCTCTATTATCTCTTGTCTGTGTGACTCTGAAGCACGTGTTTCTACTCTTGACCCTGAGTGTCTTCCCCTGTAAAATAAAGGTAGCAATGTGTATCACAGAACCGCAGAATTTTTGCAAAGAGTAAATAATATACAGGGTAAATGCTCAGAAACTGACTGTGTCTTTATGTCTCTCTGTTAGTAGCTATACGTTACTTGAACATCTAGTTGGTTTTGCCTTACTCTAGTTGTCCGTTACAGCTAAGTCTACTTTTCCCAGCCAATCTGCTTCCTTTCTCCTAGGTTTCATGCTCACTCTGCTTTTACGACCACCCCTTGATCAGTTTATAATGAATGCCTTTGACCTTTACAAAAAGTTTTGTATGTTATTGTAGGAGTTGTTCATTGCTGAATAACAACAAACCTTATCACCTCATACAGTTTCTGAGAGTCAGGAAGCCAGGAGCATCTTAGCTGGGTTGTTCTAGCTCAGGGTCTCTCCCAAGGCTGGGGCTTCAGGGCATCACAAGACTCTATGGGGCTGGAGGACACAAAATACAGTACCTACCACAGAACCCATCTCAGAAATCAGGTAAACTGTGTGACCCCAAATTGTGATCTTCAGAGCACTTACTGATTACTCACTGTGGGTTTACAGTCTGGCTTGTCTCACCTAGACATGAAATCCCTAGCTGGATCAAATTGTTTTTCTTATCTGGGGACTTAATGGATTGAAGTTCACAAAGCCTAGTAGTACCTTTGCCTGGTAAAAGTCTACCCTGTCTCCACATGAAAACGACCTGCAAGCAAGCCAGGATTTTCCTCATGGAACCACTCTGCATGCATGTCTAGTAAGTCCAGAGTTCTGTACCTTCTAGTTGAGCACAAGGGCTGGGCTTGTGTTCAAAGTCAATTTTAAGAGTTCCCTCATCAGCTATGGGACAACTTCAGTAACAGTGATACTGGCTGCTTTCTGTTTGTTCTTCCAAATCTACTCTTCAAGGTTCTGGGCTGTACAAGACTGACCTGCATGGACTTCATGAGCAGGCTCTCTTGACCTCAGACTTCTCAAGTTAGGTCTGGCCAGTTGGAAGCAATGGGAGGGGGTTAAAAGGGCAGAAAGAGAGTGAGGCTGGTGTATTTACTCCCAACTCCTTCCCAGAGCAGCATTAGCTATATCTCAATACCAAAGGTGACAGCCCCTGTCGGGAGGTCCTCTCTGAACAGCTATCCACACTATGTTCCTGAGGCCACATCCTCCCCCTGCACTTTCAGACTTAGAAGTGGTAACCTCTCTGCCATATTTATGAACTCTAGGGCACTTCATTATCACTCTTTTCCCCTAAACCTGCCCACAACTTTGTACATAGTTCTTTACTAAACTCTTCTCCATACTCAGTTTGAATATGTCACCTGTTTCCTGCCAGGACCCAACTGATAGCTACTATGAAGTGGCTGGCTTTATCTGTCTACCTATCTATCTATCGATCTATCTATCATCTATCTATCTATCTATCTTCCAGTTGTATTGAGATGAAATTGATACACAGCACTGGTTAAATTCAAGATGTAAGCATAATGATTTGTCTTACATACATCATGAAATGATCACCACAATAAGTTTAGTGAACACCCATCATCTCGTGTCAATACAAAATTAAAGAAATAGAAAAATGTTTTCCTTGTGATGAAAACTCATGATTTACTCTCTAACAACTTTCAGATATAACATACAGCAGTGCTAAGTGTATTTATCATGGTACGTTACATCCTAGTACTGCGTTACATCCCTAGTACTTATTTATCATATAACTAAAAGTTTGTACCTTTTGTGAAGTGACAGGTTTTAAACAGCTCAGCCTCCCAAGCTTCCTGCAGGTATACATTAACTGTAAATTATAGTCACAACTAATTAAAAATAATTGACTGTTGAATGACCTAGTTGTTATTTGAATGAGACAGTGATTGGCAGCAGTTTTCATTTCAAGAAGTTCTATGTGAATAATCATTTATTGCCAAAAGTGACAAGAGGTGAAAATTAATTGAGGATCATCAATATTAAACCCAGCAAAAGGCTTCATGATTTAAAATAATATATAACTTGTATTAAGTGCTGTGTGACAAGCATTGCATCAAATAATTTACATTTTTAAATTCTTACAAATTCACTTTTACAAATTTTAAATTCTTTTAGTCCTCACAATTACTCTGTGAGATATATTATTTTTGCCATTTGACAGGTGTGAAAACCGAGGCTTAGCTAGGAGAAATACCTTGCCCAGTGCTACATAGGCAGTCATCAGTGGAGCTGGTATTCAAACCCAGGCCGTCAGAGTCCAGAGGCTACATGGTACTCAATTTCCTCCTTAGTTAATAAGGAAATAACTAAGAAAATATGACGAAGGTATGTCTTTGTTTAAATGGAAAATATTTGCAAATTCCTGTATGGTATAAATAGGCTGTTAAGAATTATAAATTACAATTTATAATTTACAAGTCTACTGCTTGTAAGACTTTTATTTATTCCAAGCTTGTTTGTGGATTTTGTGCAATAAAGGGTGCCCGAGCAATTGTGAATTTTAAGTGTAGCCCACAAATACAAATAATTCTGAATCCACCAAATACACACAACATAAACACACACACACACACACACACACACAGGAGCCTAACTTTACTAATTCTAGTGCTTAGCAATTCCTCAACTGGGAAGTGGTTAGTCTCCGTCTTCTTATAAATCGCCTTATAAATAATGGTTGTGTTTATACACCTGGAAATACTGGATTTTTCCCTAAATGAGTTGTTGTTTTGGAATAGTATAAATAGAGCCAGTGTTAAGGAAGAGGATTTCTTTGTCTATTAAAGCTTTGAGCATTTAAACAGCTGTTTAGTTTCACTACAGAGGTGTTTGCATTTCATTGACAAATGGAGTAATTTACAAATGGTTTCAATCAATATATACTAGACAAGTGGTTGAGAATTCTTTTTTTAACATCTTTATTAGAGTATAATTGCTTTACAATGGTGTATGAGTTACTGCTTTATAACAAAGTGAATCAGTTATACATATACATATGTCCCCTTATCTCTTCCCTCTTGCATCTCCCTCCCTCCCACCCTCCCTATCCCACCCCAGTAGGTGGTCACAAAGCAGCGAGCTGATCTCCCTGTGCTATGCGGCTGCTTCCCACTAGCTATCTATTTTACATTTGGTAGTGTATATATGTCCATGCCACTCTCTCACTTTGTCCCAGCTTACCCTTCCCCCTGCCCGTATCCTCAAGTCCATTCTCTAGTAGGTCTGCATCTTTTTTTTCTTTTTTTATCACATAAATAGCCTACTTAATTAAGTCATATTAATAAGTTAATTAAATCTTTTAGGTCTGCATCTTTTTTCCCATCTTGCCCCTAGGTTCTTCAGACCATTTTCTTTTTTTTTTTCTTTAGATTCCATATATATGTGTTAGCATAAGGTATTTGTTTTTCTTTCTGACTTACTTCACTCTGTATGACAGTCTCTAGGTCCATCCACCCCACTACAAATAACTCAGTTTCGTTCCTTTTTATGGCTGAGTAATATTCCATTGTATATATTATATGTGCCACATCTTCTTTATCCATTCACTTGTTGATGGACACTTAGGTTGCTTCCATGTCCTGGCTATTGTAAATACAGCTGCAAAGAACATTCTGGTACATGACTCATTTTGAATTATCATTTTCTCAGGGTATATGCCCAGTAGTGGGATTGCTGGGTCGATGGTAGTTCTATTTTTAGTTTTTTAAGGAACCTCCATACTGTTCTCCACAGTGGCTGTATCAATTTACATTCCCACCAACAGTGCAAGAGGGTTCCATTTTCTCCACACCTTCTCCAGCATTTATTGTTTGTAGATTTTTTGAGGATGGCCATTCTGACAGTGTGAGATGATATCTCATTGTAGTTTTGATTTGTATTTCTCTAATGATTAATCATCTTGAGCATTCTTTCATGTGTTTATTGGCAATCTGTATATATTCTTTGGAGAAATGTCTATTTAGGTCTTCTGCCCATTTTTGGATTGGGTTGTTTGTTTTTTTGATATTGAGCTGCATGAGTTGCTTGTATGTTTTGGAGATTAATCATCTGTCAGTTGCTTCATTAGCAAATATTTTCCCGCATTCTGAGGGTTGTCTTTTCATCTTCTTTATGGTTTCCTTTGCTGTGCAAAAGCTTTTAAGTTTCATTAGGTCCCATTTATTTATTTTTGTTTTTATTTCCATTTCTCTAGGAGGTGGGTCAAAAAGGATCCTGCTGTGATTTATGTCATAGTGTTCTGCCTATATTTTCCTCTAAGAGTTTGATGGTGTCTGGACATACAATTAGGTCTTTAATCCATTTTGAGTTTGGGTATGGTGTTAGGGAGTGTTTTAATTTCATTGCTTTACATGTAGCTGTCCAGTTTTCACAGCACCACTTATTGAGAGGCTGTCTTTTCTCCACTGTATATTCTTGCCTCCTTTATCAAAGATAAGGTGACCATATGTGCATGGGTTTATCACTGGGCTTTCTATCCTGTTCCATTACAGATGGATACAGACAGTATTTTTGTTTTTGTGCCAGTACCATACTGTCTTGATTACTGTAGCTTTGTGGTATAGCCTGAAGTCAGGGAGCCTGACTCCTCCAACTCCGTTTTCCTTTCTCAAGATTGCTTTGGCTATTCAGGGTCTTTTGTGTTTCCATACAAATTGTGAATTTTTTTGTTCTAGTTCTGTGAAAAATGCCAGTGGTAGTTTGATAGGGATTGCATTGAATCTGTAGATTGCTTTGGGTACTACAGTCATTTTCACAATGTTGATTCTTCCAATCCAAGAACATGGTATATCTCTCCATCTATTTGTATCATCTTTAATTTCTTTCATCAGTGTCTTATAATTTTCTGCATACAGGTCTTTTGTCTCCTTAGGTAGGTTTATTCCTAGATAGTTTATTCTTTTTGTTGCAGTGGTAAATGGGAGTGTTTCCTTAATTTCACTTTCAGATTTTTCATCATTAGTGTATAAGAATGCAAGAGATTTCTCTGCATTAATTTTGTATCCTGCTACTCTTACAAATTCATTGATTAGCTCTAGTAGTTTTCTGGTAGCCTCTTTAGGATTCTCTATGTATAGTATCATGTCATCTGCAAATAGTGACAGCTTTACTTCTTCTTTTTCAATTTGGTTTCCTTTTATTTCTTTTTCTTCTCTGCTTGCTGTGGCTAAAACTTCCAAAACTATATTGGATAATAGTGGTGAGAGTGGGCAACCTTGTCTTGTTCCTGATCTTAGTGGAAATGGTTCCAACTTTTCACCACTGAGGATGATGTTGGCTGCGGGTTTGTCATATATAGCCTTTATTATGTTGAGGAAAGTTCCCTCTATGCCTACTTTCTGCAGGGTTTTTATCATAAATGGGTGTTGAATATTGTCGAAAGCTTTCTCTGCATCTATTGAGATGATCATATGGTTTTTCTCCTTCAATTTGTTATTACGGTGTATCACGTTGATTGATTTGCATATATTGACGAATCCTTGCATTCCTGGGATAAACCCCACTTGACCATAGTGTATGATCCTTTTAATGTGCTGTTGGATTCTGTTTGCTCGTATTTTGTTGAGGATTTTTGCATCTATGTTCATCAGTGATATTGGCCTGTAGTTTTCTTTTTATGTGACATCTTTATCTGGTTTTGGTATCAGAGCAATGGTGGCCTCGTAGAATGAGTTTGGGAGTGTTGCTACCTGTGCTATATTTTGGAAGAGTTTGAGAAGGATAGGTGTTAGCTCTTCTCTAAATGTTTGACAGAGTTTGCCTGTGAAGCCATCTGGTCCTGGGCTTTTGTTTGTTGGAAGATTTTTAATCACAGTTTCAATTTCGGTACTTGTGATTGGTCTGTTCATATTTTGTATTTCCTCCTGGTTCAGTCTTGGCAGGTTGTGCATTTCTAAGAATTTGTCCATTTCTTCCAGGTTGTCCATTTTATTGGCATAGAGTTGCTTGTAGTAGTCTCTCATGATCCTTTGTATTTCTGCCATGTCAGTTGTTACTTCTCCTTTTTTATTTCTAATTCTATTGATTTGAGTCTTCTCCCTTTTTTTCTTGATGAGTCTGGCTAATGGTTTATCAATTTTGTTTATCTTCTCAAAGAACCAGCTTTTCGGTTTATTGATCTTTGCTATCGTTTCCTTCATTTCTTTTTCATTTATTTCCAATCTGATCTTTATGATTTCTTTCCTTCTGCTAACTTTGGGGTTTTTTTGTTCTTCTTTCTCTAATTGCTGTAGGTGTAAGGTTATGTAGTTTATTTGAGATGTTTCTTGTTTCTTAAGGTAGGCTTGTATAGCTATAAACTTCCCTCTTAGAACTGCTTTTGCTTCATCCCATAGGTTTTCGGTCATTGTGTTTTCATTGTCATTTGTGTCTAGGTATTTTTTGATTTCCTCTTTGATTTCTTCAGTGATCTCTTGGTTATTAAGTAGTGTGTGTTTAGCCTCCATGTGTTTATATTTCCTACAGGTTTTTTCCTGTAATTAATATCTAGTCTCATAGCATTGTGGTCGGAAAAGATACTTGATACGCTTTCTATTTTCTTAAATTTACCAAGGCTTGATTTGTGACCCAAGATATGATCTATCCTGGAGAATGTTCCATGAGCACTTGAGAAGAATGTGTATTCTGTTCTTTTTGGGTGGAATATCCTATAAATATCAATTAAGTCCATCTTGTTTAATGTATCATTTAAAGCTTGTGTTTCCTTATTTATTTTCATTTTGCATGCTCTGTCCATTGGTGAAAGTGGGGTGTTAAAGTCCCCTACTATGATTGTGTTACTGTTGATTTCCACTTTTATGGCTGTTAGCATTTGCCTTATGTATTGAGGTGCTCCTATATTGGGTGCATAAATATTTACAATTGTTATATCTTCTTCTTGGATTGATCCCTTGATCATTCTGTAGTGTCCTTCTTTGTCTCTTGTAATAGTCTGTTTTAAAGTCTATTTTGTCTGATATGAGAATTGCTACTCCAGCTGTCTTTTGATTTCCATTTGCATGGAATATCTTTTTCCATCCCCTCACTTTCAGTCTGTATGTGTCCCTAGGTCTGAAGTGGGTCTCTTGTAGAGAGCATATATATGGGTCTTGTTTTTGTATCCATTCAGCCAGTCTATATCTTTTGGTTGGAGCATTTAATGCATTCACGTTTAAGGTAATTAATGATATGTATGTTCCTATTACCATTTTCTTAATTGTTTTGGGTTTCTTATCGTAGGTCTTCTCCTTCTCTTCTGTTTCCTGCCTAGAGAAGTTCCTTTAGCATTTGTTGTAAAGCTGGTTTGGTGGTGCTGAATTGTCTTAGCTTTTGCTTGTCTGTAAAGCTTTTAATTTCTCTGTCCAATCTGAATGAGATCCTTGCTGGGTAGAGTAATCTTGGTTGTAGGTTTTTCTCTTTCATCACTTTAAATATGTCCTGCTACTCCCTTCTGGCTCGCAGAGTTTCTTCTGAAAGATCAGCTGTTAACCTTATGGAGACTCCCTTATGTGTTACTTGTTGTTTTCCCCTTGTGCTTTTAATATTTGTTCTTTGTATTTAAATTTTGATAGTTTGATTAATATGTGTCTTGGCATGTTTCTCCTTGGATTTATCCTGTATGGGACTCTCTGTGCTTCCTGGACTTGATTAACTATTTCCTTTCCCATATTAGGGAAGTTTTCAACTATAACCTCTTCAAATATTTTCTGAGTTCCTTTCTTTTTCTCTTCTCCTTCTGAGACCCCTATAATTTGCATGTTGGTGCGTCTACTGCTGTCACAGAGGTCTCTGAGACTGTCCTCAATTCTTTTCATTCTTTGTTCTTTATTCCACTCTGCAGTAGTTATTTCCACTATTTTATATTCCAGGTCACTTATCCGTTCTTCTGCCTCAGTTATTCTGCTTTTGATCCCTTCTAGAGAACTTTTAATTTCATTTATTGTGTTGTTCATCTGTGTTTGTTGCTCTTTAGTTTTTCTAGATCTTTTTAAACGATTTTTGTATTTTCTCCATTCTATTTCCGAGATTTTGGATAATCTTTACTGTCATTATTCTGAATTCTTTCTCTGGTAGACTGCCTATTTCCTCTTCATTTGTTAGGTCTGGTGGGTTTTTATCTTGCTCCTTCATCTGCTGTGTGCTTTTCTGTCTTCTCATTTTGCTTAACTTACTGTGTTTGGGGTCTCCTTTTCGCAGGCTGCACATTCGTAGTTTCCATTGTTTTTGGTGTCTGTCCCCAGTGGCTAAGGTTGGTTCAGTGGGTTATGTAGGCTTCCTGGTGGAGGGGACTAGTGCCTGTGTTCTGGTGGATGAGGCTGGATCTTGTCTTTCTGGTGGGCAGGTCCACGTCTGTTGGTGTGTTTTGGGGTGTCTGTGGCCTTATTATGATTTTAGGCAACCTCTGTGGTAATGGATGGGGTTGTGTTCCTGTCTTGCTAGTTGTTTGGCATAGGGTTTCCTGCACTGTAGCTTGTTGGTCATTGAGTGGAGCTGGGTCTTGGTGTTTAGATGGAGATGTCTGAGAGATTTTCGCTGTTTGATATTACGTGGAGCTGGGAGGTCTCCTGTGGACCAGTGTCCTGAACTTGGCTCTCCCACCTCAGTGGCATAGCCCTGATGCCTGGCTGGAGCACCAAGAGCCTGTCCTCTCATGGCTCAGAATAAAAGAGAGAAAAGAAAGAAAGAAAGAAAGAAGATAAAATAACATAAAATAAAATAAAGTAAAATAAAATAATGTTTTTAAAATAAAAAATAATTAAGAAAAAAAAATTTTTTTAAGTAATTAAACAAAACGGACAGATGGAACCCTAGGACAAATGGTAAAAGCAAAGCTATACAGACAAAATCACACACAGAAGCATACACATACACGCTAACAAAAAGAAAAAGGGGGAAAAAATATATATCATTGCTCCCAATTCCACCTCCTCAATTTGGGATGATTTGTTGTCTATTCAGGTATTCCACAGATGCAGGGTACATCAGTTTGATTGTGGAGAGTTAATCCACTGCTCCTGAGGCTGCTGGGAGTGATTTCCCTTCCTCTTCTTTGTTCACACAGCTCCCACGGTTCAGCTTTGGATTTGGACCGGCCACTGCGTGTAGGTCGCCTGAGGGCATCTGTTCTTCGCTCAGACAGGACGCGGTTAAAGGAGTAGCTGATTTGGGGGCTCTGGCTCACTCAGGCCGGGGGGGAGGGAAGGGTACGAATGCGGGGCGAGCCTGCTGCAGCAGAGGCCAGCATGACGTTGCAACAGCCTGAGGCACGCCATGCATTCTCCCGGGGAAGTTAGTTTTCCCTGGATCACGGGACCCTGGCAGTGGCGGGCTGCACAGGCTCCCAGGAGGGGCGGTGTGGATAGTGACCTGTGCTCGCACACAGGCTTCTTGGTGGCGGCAGTAGCGGCCTTAGTGTCCCATGCCCGTCTCTGGGGTCCGCGCTGATAGCCGCGGCTCACGCCCCTCTCTGGAGCTCCTTTAAGCAGCGCTCTTAATCCCCTCTCCTCGCACACCAGGAAACAAAGAGGGGAGAAAAAGTCTCTTGCCACTTGCCAGACTTTTTCCCGGACTCCCTGCTGTCTAGCCGTGGCGCACTAGCTCCCTTCAGGCTGTGTTCACGCAGCCAACCCCCGTCCTCTCCCTGGGATCCAACTGAAGCGCGAGACTCAGCTCCCAGCCCCCACCCGCCCCGGCGGGTGAACAGACAAGCCTCTCGGGCTGGTGAGTGCTGGTCGGCACTGATCCTCCGTGCGGGAATCTCTCCGCTTTGCCCTCTGCACCCCTGTTGCTACGCTCTCCTCTGTGGCTCTGAAGCTTCCCCCTCTGCCACCCACAGTCTCTGTCCACGAAGGGGCTTCTAGTGTTTGGAAACCTTTCCTCCTTCACGGCTCCCTCCCACTGGTGCAGGTGCCGTCCCTATCCTTTTGTCTCTGTTTTTTTTTTTTTCTTTTGCCCTACCCAGGTATGTGGGGAGTTTCTTACCTTTTGGGAGGTCTGAGGTCTTCTGCCAGCGTTCAGTAGGTGTTCTGTAGGAGTGTTCCACATGTAGATGTATTTCTGATGTATTTGTGGGGAGGAAGGTGATCTCCACATCCTACTCCTCCACCATCCTGAAGCTCCTCCGAGAATTCTCTCTTAAGGGGAAAAAAGGAAAACAAAAATAGAAAAATGCAATTTAACCATTGTGTCTTTAATTATTTTTTTAGCATCTGTTATTAAATAACTACCACAAAAACCACATGTGGGGATGTGAAATTCTATGCAGTCGTCCATATTTAAAGCTGTTTATTTTCATGCCATTTAGTAGTTTTTGTGTTCTTGTAATTTTTTTAAAGAGGAAATAATATATGTACCTGAAGCATGTTTTTGTCCAAATTTATATTCATGCTACTCTTTACTTTGGCTTCTCTAGGAGGTGTCAAATTTTAAGTAAAACCCACAAGGCATTATTATTGTTATTTTATGTAGCCAATGTTCACATAGATTTACCCACATGTTAACCATATTCTTTGTTTCTCATTTCTTCCTGTCTTCATCTCAGAGCATTTTTCTTTTGCCTGAAATACATCCTTAAGAATTAATTGCCTTAGTGAGGGGTTGCTGGAGGCAAATTCCCTTTTTTTTCTTGAAAATGTTTTAATTTCACTTTCATTCATGAAGTATAATGGATGAATATCGAATAGCAATTTGGGAATTACTTTCTTCGCACATTTCTGGTATTACCCACTGTCTCTGACTTCCATTGTGGCTGTTGATAAGTCAGCTGTCAGCCTCACTGCTTTGAGCCAGAGAGAACTCTGTTCTGTGCTGTCAGAATTCCTTTGGGATGGAAGGAGGTGGACTCTCAGATGCTGAGAGTGCTACCAGCTGACAACCCATGGCTATCAATCTTACCGGAAATTGCTCTCAACTCCGTAGACCCACCTCAACCAAGTTCATGTCTTATTTTTGGAGACTGTTGGTATCTAAATACTCCTCTGACCCATAAACCAGGTGGCATGAAAGGTGCCAACTTTGACTGAGGGCCAGTGTAGGAAATGGCTGTGATGCAAGTGGTCTTGCCATTTGGGCCATTTGACTCAGCAGACCCTAAGTTATTAGATGTATCAAAATTAAAGAAAGGTACAGAGCGGAGGTTAAGGCAAGCCAAAATAGGAGAATCACCTTTAGAATTCTGAAACAAGGAAATGCCATCTGCAGCATACACCTTTCCAAAACCTGCTTAACTGTGCTACTTGGCCCTGGTAAAGACTAAGTACATGACCATGAAGCACAAAGCAACCATGAGTCAAATATCCTATTAGGAGCTGGGTTCTGCCCAACATACCAAATTGAGCAGGCCCAGAAGAAATTGATCATAGCTGGAAGGAAAATATTGGGATCAAAGCCAAGACATGGCCAGAGACACGAGGAGGTGGACCCGTGTCACCAATCATGATCTCATTTGTGCCTCTTCCAATGACAAGCTTGGTTCATGGATGGCCTATCTCATGACCTTGAATGTGGGTCAGTATACGAGAATAGCTGAAAATGGACTTGGGCCACACTGCATCCCCATCCAGTGATGGTCTGAAAGGTAAGGTCTGTGAGGTAAAACTTCCCCAGTGGGCAGATCTTTAGGCAACATATCTGATCTTCTTTATGTGGAAAGAGAACTGTCCTAATATTAAATGTGCATGGATTCAACAAATAGCTTAGCTGGTTAGTCATAGGCCTGGAAGAAAAAAATATTAGAAGTTCAGAGAAAAGAAGGCCTAGAATAGACATATGTGGATAGACTTTGGGGCTTGAAGAGAGAAGATCTCTGCATTTGCATTACGTGTTATCACAATCATAGAGTGTCATCCAAGGAAGAAGCACTAAACAATCAGATAGAGAGAATGACTTGTCCAGCTGATGTTGACCAGCCTCTGTCATCTGCTTTCCCAGGGCTGGCAAAATGGGTTTGTAAATGTAGAGCCATGGTGGCAGAGAAAGAGGCTATACGTGGGCCCACAATCATGGGTTTCTACCTACTAATGTCCAACCTTCCAGCAGCACTAACAGGAACATCTCTCAAGGACACCAACAATTCACTTAGCACTAGAATTTGCCTTAGTTGGATCTTTTCTATCCTAGAACGAACACAGATTCATTTTGACTTGACCACATATATTCCAGGTGTGAGTTTGACTTCTTATCCACAGGGTCTTAAACAGACTATTATTTGCGGGCGTACAAAGTTCAAGCCACCCAAATGGGATTCTCAAACAGCATTACATCAAATCAAGGAGTCCATTTTATGACAAATACCATGGCATGATGGGCAAATACTATGAGTTCTACTGGCTACAGGCCTGAGAGAGTGATACAAATGCTAAGTGGTCCAGAGGACTGGAGGAGGCCTAGGGTCTGAGAAAAAAAGGTTCAAGGGGTCCACATCTTGTTACCACAGGGCATGGGTAAGGATGTGGATATCAACAGAAAATTCTGGTACATTCCCAAAGGCTTGGCTAGTGCAGTTCAGACAGGTATAGCAATGACAAGGTTCATGTCAAAAGACCAAGCAGAGGTAGTGAGGACCTGAGAAGAATGTGTAGACCAACAACACCTCCCCAATGTCATGATGTTTGTACCTTCCTGGGCTGGAGGGAAGCAGTGGGGAGAGCCAGGCCCAGAATAACTCTAGTGGGTGGTTTGACCTTTGAATTAATGAGTTTAAATCCCGAGTGGAATTAACAAGTTTTAATTACTTGTTACTATTTAAACCAGAAGAGACCATATTACTCTTCAGTGGCAAGATTAGGAAGTTTTCAACATCAGAAAAAATGGGGGCACCAAAGCTGAGTTCGGTAATAGAAAAGGTAAAGTTATATTTCCACCCCACTAAGCTGTGACTATTTCAAAACACTACACATGTAACCTTCTTACATGCAGGTGCCCTGACAACAGCTTTCAGAACTTCCTGGAACCCAACTCAAAATTAGCCGTCATGATCCATTCTCATCCCTGCAGGAGGGAGAATTTAATCTAGAAGGAGATAAATTCATCTCATTTAAAAAATATGAAGCAATTTTCTGCACAACCATCCAAATGTCATTTAATGATTCACTTACAGGCACAGACACCTTTACAAAACACTCTTTTTTTTACATTTTTAAATTTTTATTGAAATACAGTTGTTTTACAGTGCTGTATTAGTTTTAGGTGTACAGCAAAGTGATTCAGTTTTATATATATATATATATTCATTCTTGTTTTACATTCTCTTCCTTTATAGGTTATTGCAAGATACTGAGTATATTTCCCTGTGCTATACAGTAGGTCCTTGTTGGTTATCTATTTTGTATATAGTAGTGTGTATATTTTAATCCCAAACTCCTAATTTATCCCTCTCCCCCCGTCCAAAACACTCTTAAAATTCTCCAAAACTCATCCTCATACATTACTGGTGGGATTGTAAGGTTGTTCAGCCACTATGGAAGTTGGTTTCATGCTTCTTCAATAAGTTAAACATAGAATTACCATATGATCCAGCAATACCACTCCTAGGGATACTCCAAAGAATTGAAAACAAATATGCAAACAAAAGCTTAGCACAAATACCAGAGCAGCACCACTCACAACAGCCTAAAGCTGGAGACAACCTAAATACCCATCAAAAGAAGAATGGGTACATAAAATGTGGTGTACCCATGCAGTGGAATATTATTCAGCCACAAAAAGGAATGTAGCATTGATACATGCTACAACGCATATGAAGCTTGAAAACATGCTAAGTGAAAGAATCCAGACAAAAGGCCACACATTATATATTGCATTTATTTGAAATATCCAGAATAGGCAAATCCACAGAGACAGAAAGTAGATTTGTGGTTTCCAGGGGGAAAAGGGGAGTGACTCCTAATGAGTGTAGATTTTCTTTTAGCGGGATGAAAATGTTCTAGAACTAGATAGTGGTGATGGTCTCACATATCATGGCTGCACTTAAAGCCCTGAACTGTACACTTTAAAATGATCAAACTGGTCAATTTTTATGTTATGTGTATTTTACCACAATAAAAAAAAATTCTCCCAAACTCAATTACCAGGTACTTTCCTTGCTCCCCCAAAACAATTTTAGATCTCAAGGAAAGTTTCCTGCAATTCTGAATAAAGTGGGTCATCAGTTTTTCCTTGTGGGAGACAACCCAAGACTCTGATTGCAACTGAATAAAGTCGTTCAGCTGTTTTACAAGGAAAACACCTGGCACCAAATCCTGGGCTCTGTAAAGAACTGCTAGCTAAGCCTCTTCCCCAGGGTAAATTCGGGAGAAGCACTATGAGTCTGAGCTTGCCAGGTTCATGGGGACCACACCCAGCAGTTAATAAGTTGTTCCGAACTCTGCATGCCCCATCTTAATAACTAGTTCTCTTCCCAGTTTGTAGGTTCCCATAATCATGTGGCTACTCAAATGAGAACAGCGAAAACCACTAACAATTTGGAGACGAGACAGAGTCCAGAAAAGGAAGAAGTCATGAAAATATAAATTTAGCTTGAGGTGTTCCATGAACACAAGGCAGAGACCTAGAATTAGGCCTTGTCCTAAATTTTGAAATTGACAAAAGAGTGGCTTCTCTAAAAGCAGAATCATTTGGGTAAGGAAATCTCTCAAGGAGGCATCTGCACGAGCAAAAGGGAATTGATCAAAGAATTCAAAACTTTTGGAATTCAAAACAAAAGATTCTTTGGTCCATCTGGTGACAACTGGTCAGAGCAATGTGCCATAACGTTAATCTGAGAACCAACCTGCAGGTAGCAAGAGAAACATAGCTTCCTCTACCCTCAGAATGCTAGTTATAAATGCTAGCTTTTAAGTTAGAACAAGGACAGTAGTCAGCAGGAAAAAAATATGAGTATGAAGAGGTAGGCAGGAGCCAGATAATGTAAAATCTTGGTCTGGGATTTCTTCTAAGCTCAATTAAAAGACACTGCAGAGTTTTAAACAGAAAAATTGGCATCATATAATTTACATTAATAAAACATCGCTCTCTCTGGTTGTGTGGAGGATGGATGCATTGCCAGGAGCAAGAATAATTGCCAGGACAAAAGCTAGATGATGGTGGCTTGGACAAAGTGGGTAACAGTGGAGATCTAGAAAAGTGGATGGATTCAGAACATATTTAGGAGTAGAATCTATAGGACTTGTTGATGGAATAGAATATGTGGAAGGGGAGCAGAAAGGGAGGAGTCAAGGATGACTTCCAGATGGAGAGGAAGGCTGTAGCATCTGGACTTTTTGTTGCAATAAGCAAAGCTGGTATTCACCCTGTAGGAAATCTAGTATACATTTGCCCCTTCACTCCTACAAGATTGTGCTATCCGGCCCAATTGAGTCAATGCTATATATTTTTTCTAAATCTTTGCCAACATGAGAAATGAAAATGGTGTCTCATTATGTTTTTTGAATTAACAGTGAGGTAAAACACTTGTTTATATATTTGTTGGCCATTTGTGCTTCCTATAGTTGTCTGTTTTTCTATCCACCTTTTTTTTTCTTTTCTTCTATCCATCTTTTCTTTATAGTTTATGAGACCTGACCACCAATCCCTCAGAAACCCTTTGTCCCCACTTAGCTTTCTTGACTCTGCCCTCCTCTTACCTGCCTGACAATTCCTGCCCAATCTCCTTTGCTGCCTCTATTTCCTCAATACTCTGCCATAGTCCCACTGCACCTTGCCGAGCTTCTATCGTCAGTCCTCCTCTCTTCTTTCTATAAGTGTCCCTAGATGATCTCTTCTATTCATGTAATTCAGCTGTTTTCTCTACATTAATAATCCTAAAATCTCTATCTCCAACCATGACCTCTTTCCAGATGTTCAAAACAATGGTTCCAACTGTCTACTCTGCATTTTCATCTCTATGTGCAGCAGACACCTTCATTAAAACATATCTAAAATTAAATTTCAGCCATCATTTCGACCAGCCAACTTCTCCTCATTTCTTGTTTATCTGCATAGTACCAAACTGATCTAGATTTCTCAGATTATAACTTCCTTCATTTGTTTATTTTTTCAACAGATATTTATAGAGTATCTGCTATGTGCCAGGCACTGTGCTGGGCCCTAAAAATTTGTCAAAATTTTTTGACTCCCTAATCTTTTTCCTTGTATTAATTCTATTATTAAATCTTGTGAATTTTTCCTTTGTGATAATCTCTCAAATATATTACCTCGCTTTCATTCCTGTTGCCACCATCTTAATTTCTATTCTCTTCAGCAGGTCTTTGGCATCTCATCGTTGCCTCATAACATTGCTTACTCCTCACACCTGAGCAAGGTGAATCACCTTAGAACATAGCTCTGATCCTCTCACTTCCCCCCTTAGAAACCATCTTTGATGGCACATTTACAAGTAAAGAAAAATCCAACTCTTCAGCCAACAATGATGGCCTTCAAACCATATCTCCCACTAATCCTTGCTCTGTATCCAACTCTCCATGAACATTTGGTTTTCTTCCTTCTTTTTGTATATTATTACTTTATTTAATATATCATTTTTATTAAAATATAATTTATATACATTAAAATGTTTTCCTATATGCTTCTATTTACAGCAAATATCTATGAGGTTAGTATTGTGAATTATTTTATTATCATTGCCACTGCTGAATATTTTGCTCTGAAAGACAATTTTTATACATATGTAACTTCCAGGTTCTATACCTATAAAGCGTTGGTATTTCTTACATTGTCAAACAAAATTCAGGCAAGAATGTATTAGTTTCATGTATCACCCTAACTTGAAAGAGGGTACGCTATGGCAAAACAACATTTCTACTAGGCAAAATGAAATGGAGAGAAAATAATGGTAAGAGTTTAAAGAACTGCTCAGATTTTTATTTATTTATTTATTGTAATTTATCTTGATTTTTATAGTGGTGTATAGCTGATTTACAATGCTGTGTTTCTTTCCACTCTACATCCACTTGATTCACTTACAGAGAGACATCTACATATTCTTTTTCAGATTCTTAACAGTCATGTATATTCTTTTCTGGTGATTACAGTGTGTTGAGTCGAGTTCTACGTGCTATGCAGTAGGCCCTTATCGATTACCTATTTTCTCTATGGAAGGTTATGCATGCTAATTTCAACCTCCTGGTATATGCCTCCCCCCTCCCACCTTTCCCCTTTGGTAGCCATAAGTTTGTTTTCTAAATCTGTGAGTCTTTCTGTTTTGTAGGTTAAGAACTGCTCAGATTTTTAATCTCAGTGGAACAATATAATGAAGCCCATTAAAAATCTCAACTTATTTCTGAAACTCAATTTATACCTGTCTCAATAGAGCCCCATTTATTCTCTGAAATCATATGTTTGTTTTTTGTTTTTTAATTAATTAATTTATTTTTCTCTGCATTGGGTCTTCTTTGCTGCACGTTGGCTTTCTCAAGTTGCGGCGAGCGGGGGCTACTCTTTGTTTCAGTGTGCGGACTTTTCGTTGTGGTGGCTTCTCTTTGTTGCAGAGCATGGGCCCTAAGTGCATGGACTTCAGTAGTTGTGGAATGTGGGCTCAGCAGTTGTGGTTCACGGGCTCACTAGTTGTGGCACACAGGCTTAGTTCCTACATGGAAAGTGGGATCTTCCCAGACCAGGGCTCAAACCCATGTCCCCTGTATTGGCAGGCAGATTCTTAACCACTGCGCCACCAGGGAAGTCCCATGTCTTTGTTTTAAAGACTGTGAATTATTCCAGTTACATCAGTATCTTACAATTGTCTTTATTTTCACATAAAAAATATATTTGTATTTGTAGTAAGATATTTTTTGAATTTTATTTTTTTATACAGCAGGTTCTTATTAGTTATCTATTTTATGCATATTAGTGTATATATGTCAATCCCAATCTCCCAATTCATCCCACCACCACCACCAGTACCGCCCCACCACTTTCTAGCTTGGTGAGCACATGTTTGTTCTCTACATCTGTGTCTCTATTTCTGCCTTGCAAACCGGTTCATCTGTACCATTTTTCTAGATTCCACATGTATGTGTTAATATATCATATTTGTTTTTCTCTTTCTGACTTACTTCACTCTGTATCACAGTCTCCAGGTCCATCCACGTCTCTACAAATGACCCAGTTTCGTTCCTTTTTATGGCTGAGTAATATTCCATTGTATATATATACCACATCTTCTTTGTCTATTTGTCTGTCGATGGGCATTTAGGTTGCTTCCATGTCCTGGCTATTGTAAATAGTGCTGCAATGGACATTGGGGTGCATGTGTCTTTTTGAATAATGGTTTCCTCTGGGTATATGCCCAGTAGTGGGATTGCTGGGTCATATGGTAATTCTATTTTTAGTTTTTTAAGGAACCTCCATATTGTTCTCCATAGTGGCTGTACCAATTTACATTCCCACCAACAGTGCAAGAGGGTTCCCTTTTCTCCACACCCTCTGCAGCATTTGTTGTTTATAGATTTTCTGATGATGCCTATTCTAACTGGAGTGAGGTGATACCTCATTGTAGTTTTGATTTGCATTTCTCTAATAATTAGTGATGTTGAGCAGCTTTTCATGTACCTCTTGGCCATCTGTATGTCTTCTTTGGAGAAATGCCTATTTAGGTCTTCTGCCCATTTTTGGATTGGGTTGTTTGTTTTTTTAATATTGAGCTTCATGAGCTGTCTGTATATTTTGGAGATTAATCCTTTGTCCAATGATTCATTTGCAAATATTTTCTCCCATTCCGAGGGTTGTCTTTTCGTCTTATTTATAGTTTCCTTTGCTGTGCAAAAGCTTTGAAGTTTCATTAGGTCCTATTTGTTTATTTTTGTTTTTATTTCCATTACTCTAGGAGGTGGATCAAAAAAGATCTTGCTGTGATTTATGTCAAAGAGTATTCTTCTATGTTTTCCTCTAAGAGTTTTATACTGTTGGTCTTACATTCAGGACTTTAATCCATTTTGAGTTTTTTTGTGTGTGTATGGTGTTAGGGACTGTTCTAATTTCATTCTTTTACATGTATCTGTCCAGTTTCCCCAGCACCACTTATTGAAGAGACTGTCTTTTCTCCATTGTATAGCCTTGCCTCCTTTGTCATAGATTAGTTGACCATAGGTGCATGGGTTTATCTGTGGGATTTCTATCCTGTTCCATTGATCTATATTTCTGTTTTTGTGCCAGTACCACATTGCCTTGATTACTGAAGCTTTGTAGTATAGTCTGAAGTCAGGCGGTCTGATTCTACCAGCTCCATTGTTTTCCCTCAAGATTGCTTTGGCTATTCGGGGTCTTTTGTGTCTCCATACAAATTTTAGGATTTTTTGTTCTAGTTCTGTAAAAAAATGCCATTGGTAATTTGATAGGGATTGCATTGAATCTGTAGATTGCTTTTTCCCCTGTAATTTATTTCTAATCTCATAGCATTGTGAGAAAAGATGCTTGATGTGATTTTAATTTTCTTAAACTTACCGAGGCTTGTAGTAAGATATTTTTAAATAGCTAAGTAAAAATCATTTAAGAATGGCTGCTGCTCTATTGCCATATTACATTTATTTTAAAATACATAAAGTACTTAGAAGAATAAAGGTATTGCTATCCTTTTATTGTTGTTGCCATCACTGCTGGTGATAAGATTCTGTAGAAACACTGGAATAGAGCAGAAGGCCATCATTAATACTCTTGATGTGATTTCACAGCCCTCTGACACCTGCCTGGTAGGTCCATCTTCCTCCCCCACACTATGTGTGTCCTTAATTTGCAGCCTATCCCGATGTTAGCAGGAAGAGGCAGACTTGAGTTACTGCAACATTCAGGAGCCAGGCTGTGTCATCCAAAGCAGACCTGTTTGTCCTTTTCCAGGGAAGATTTTAAATAATCAAGAATTTTGTCTCTCTCGTCCTCTCTTTCTCAGGACAAAATTCCTACTTTCTTTAACTAGTCCTTGTCTGACAATATTTCTAGAAATAATACCTCCTGGCTTCTCACTTATACACAGTGTTAACTTAATTTGTAAAGCAAAATTTACCTTGCCTTTTCTTTACTTTCCATTAATGTATATTCTTTCTTTAAAAGTTATTTTAATTTACATAGCTATTGTTTCAGTAACCAAAAATTGAGCATTTATTCCCCCAAAACTCTTTATTCTCAATATTTTTAATATAAGCCTTTTAATATATGTTTGTTATTCCTAGTAAACAATGAAGAAAATTTTATTGCATGCACATAAACAAAAGAAAAAATTTTAAATTAGGATAGAATGCATTTCCAAGAGCATCATTTTATAAATAAAGAACACCCAAGTAATGGATTGCAATGTAATTCCTTTTCATACAATATAGGCTCATTATTGAGATACTCCACAATTTATACTTTTATTATAAAAATCATAAATGATTCTGTGCTACTGTTAACGAAAAAAATCACATTATTTTTCTGAAACCAAAGTAATTCCAACTTTTGAGTAGAATACCTCTGTAGCTATCCTTCTGTACCTTTAGTTATTTATTTGTTTAAAGTAATTTTTAATAATTGAAGATGTATACATATTCCTTCAGTGGAAATAAATATATCTTATACATTGTTTAATGTCTTCTATCACATGTGACTAGTGAATTTAGGGGGCTGGTGGGGGAGGAGGGATGGGGGTACAAGTGATAATTCTATAAGTATTTCTTAATAGCATAAATATGGAAAAGGGTTTAGAAACTTCATCTGCTGAAATTCATGATTTTAAAGCACAAACCTGTGTCTGATGTCAGTTTCAATGCCTCTTTAAATATTTTATACATTTCACATCATGAGTTCCAACAAAGAATGTTTTTAGAAAGTCATATAGAGCATGAAGTCACATGACTGAAATAGATAATTATTTCTTTATTAGTCTCACTGTCCATATATATAATGTTCAATTTTTATTTTCTCTTAATGAGAGAGGGGGAAATGTCCCAGGAGCTGAACGAATCAGGTCAAAACTGGGGCCATGATGATTGACTCATCTATCTCTAGTTCAACATTCAGTTCATTATTTCAGTTAAACTATAATGAAAACCTTAATTCATTCTAAATATTTCATAGGGCCAGATACTAGATATGTACTCAATCATATTATTTTTTAGTCTATTTAATATATCTCTACCTCAATTTAATGTTATAGTTCCCAAGACCTCAGTGTGTCCTACTTCTGAATGCTGAAAATATCTTTAGCCTAATCTTGTATTTTTGCCTGAGTCAGACAATTTATTCTTAAGTATGACATGCTTCCCTCAAGTTATGAAGGAAAACATTTTCAAAAATAGGTGTAGCAAAAACAGAAAAAAGAAAAAATCCCACATGTCTCCAAGTAAGTCAAGGCTATGAATCTCCCAAATGATAAACTAGCTACCTGCTTGGGCATGCTAGGATCTAATTTTTATAATTCATCGTATAATTAGCCATGTTCAGTGATTTTCAGCACGATGTCAGACTATATGTCATGACAAGGATAGTTTAAAATTTACTGAGGTTTGCTTCTAGAAAACAGTGTACCTTATAAGTTAAAGAGGATGATTTTATACAAGAGTAATCAAGGCCAGACATGGAAAGGGCAATTTGCTACACCAAGAGTAACCAAAATATGGCCTTTTTTTTCCAAGGAGTTCAGTGATGGTACAGTACAGTTCAGTGACAGTATGGGAACGAATATTATATCACTATGATACAAAGTGTGGACTACCTGGCAAATGCAATGTCGAAAGAGTGATTAATTTTGACTGGAGTAGGAGTTGAGAAAAGCTTCCCAGAAGGAAGTAACGTTGAATTTGGCCTCAGAGGATCAAGTAAGCAGAGAGAAGGGGGAAAAACCTTGCAGACTGGGATTGGTCATTTCAACAAAGATGCAGAGTCAGGAGAAAAGTAAGCCATATTTAGGGAGCAAAATTGTTTATTACAGGTAAAATACATGGTGACTCAGAGAGCATAAGGCCAGACATTAGGGTAGAAAGAGGGCTGAGATGTTGAAGGGCCCAAGGAACAGACAGAGGAATGTAAATCCTATTCTATATGCAATGCTCTAAGCAGGGAAATAGCACGATCACTTTAGGGTTTGGCAAAGATAGTTCTAACGGCAGTGTCTACAAGCAATTAGAACAGAGATAGAGCAGAAGCAGGCAAAGCAGTGGAAAGTCAGTTGCAATTGTGTGGGAGAGAGGAAATGAGGTAAAGGGGGCTTGAAATGAGGAAGTGGCAATGAGAACAGAAGAGAGTAGGTGATTCAAGAGATTGGTAAAGTGTTACCAATAGAATCTGGTGACATGTCACAGGAGTGAGGGAGAGGTGGAGGCAAAGACAATCCTCAAGGTTCTTGCCCCACCGACTGGGTGGATAAAGATCAGACACATTTACGTCATTGTGACTTTGTAAAACTCTTCCTTCAGCCTGAACTATCCCTTCCCCATTTACCACCTACAGATAGTCCAGCCCTCTTTCAAAGCTTGGGGGACATTCCCTAGCTGCATAGCAGCTTCCCAAATTCCCTGCCCTATATACTCCACCAACACCCCAAATTCATCACATCTATACTTACACACGATATTATTTTTACTTCTGCTTTCTGTTATAAGTGATTACTTACATGTCTGCTTCCCCATGGACATATAAGTGCTTTGAGAAACCATGTTCCACTCACCTTTGTATTTGTCATAATACCCATTATGGTGATGTTCAACAAATAACCTCTATGGCTATTCCATTTGAGACATTTCTCAATACAGTAAGTACCCTACATATGAATCTTCAAGTTGTGAACTTTCAAAGATGCAAATGTGCATCTGGTTCCAGCAAGGAACCAGAACCTGTGCAATCAATGTCAGGTGTGAGTGAAATTGCAGCTTGCCCTCTGTCTCCTATTGCTGACGATCCTTCAGCTCTGCCATCTCCCACCTCCTCTCCCTCTTCCAGTCAGTAATTCTTCTTGCCTGTCCACTCGATGCCAGCCCCCGTATGCCAGCTGTTGTACTGTACTACTGTACTTTTCAAGGTACTGTACTGTAAGGTTAAAAATGTTTTTATTTTTGTACTTGTTTGTTTTTTATGTATTATTTGTATGAAAAGTATTATAAACCTATTACAGTACAGTACTATACAGCTAATTGTGGTAGTTGGGTACCTAGACTAACTTTGTTGGACTTAAACAAATTGGACTTACAAACGCGCTCTCAGAACGGAACTTGTTTGTACGTAGGGGACTTACTGTATTGTCCATGATCAAGATGATTCAAAGAAAGGCAATACTGAGCAATGATTCTCACAGTGTGGTACATATTTTACTGGAGAAATATGGAAAATAACTTAGAATATGGAAAGATTTTTAATGGTTTCTATTTTATATTCCTAAAATAGAATAATACACAGATATTTTTAAAAGAATGAACTACATGTAAACAACTAGGATGAATCTCAAAAATATTGTATTGAAAAGATAAGCCAAACATGAAAGAATACATATTGTATGATTTCATTTCTGTGAAATTCACAAACAGGAAAAGTAAATCTATGTTGATAAGAATCATAACAGTAGTTGCCTATAGAAGTGGGATTTGACTAGAATGGTGTGCAAGATAACTTTCTAAAGGGATGGAAAAATTCTATATTTTAGATTAAGGTATTGCTTTTACAGGGGTTTTTTTCCCCAGAAGTGTTTGTATTATACCCTTAAGATTGATATGTTTCACTCTAAGTAAACATTATCTCAAATAAGGAAAAGAACGTTCAGGGAAATTTGAATATCATCTCAGTATTAGCTGATACTGAGGAATTATTCTTATTAATTTTATTAGAGTATGATTATAGCATTATGTAAGAATATGATACTGATTTCTTATTAATTTTATTAGAGTATGATTATAGCATTATGTAAGAATATGTTCATGATACTGAGAAATATTTACAGAAGTGTATGTGGGTGAAATGATACGATGTCTAGATTGCTTTAAAACAACTCAGAAAATACAAAAATGATTCAAAAGGAGATAATTAAAGCAAATGTGTCAGAATATTGATAAGTAGGATTCTGGGTGAGGGGTATATGGGGATTCATTTTACTACTGAATCTAATTATGTGTATATTTAAATTTTCAAAATACATTTTACAAGAACCATTTAGTGAAAAAAATTAATTATCACATAGATAATAAACTCCATTTTCGATCTACAACCATTTCTGTTGCCTCCAACTTGAAAATACATCCACAATACATCAATTCTTACCACCTCCACTGCTGCCTTCCTGAATGAAGCCACCTTCATCTCTCAGCAGAACTACTACAGTAACCTCCTAACCATCCTCTCTATGTCAGCAGTTTCCCCATGATGCCTATATTCCACTCTAAATTCAGAACCATCTTTTCAATAAACAAGCTATAATACTTGTTTATTCTACTACTTAAAATTCTCTAATTTCCCATCTCTTGCAATGTAAAATTCAAATTCCTTGTGTTTTGTTTTAAGAACCTAAGTGAACTTGTTTTCATGTGTCCTCTTTTAACTTATCTCCTACAGTCTCCCATTTCATTCACTCTGCTCCAGCCACAATGGCCTCCCTGTGGCACTCAAGAAAAATGGCAAGCATAAGCCTACCTCAAAGCCTTTGAATTTGTTCTTCCCTCTACACAGAAAACTCTTAGCCCAGGTGGCCACATGTCTCACTTCTTTACTCTCTGTTCAAATGTCACATGAGCAGAGAAACTTTCCTTGAGCACCCATATGAAATAGCACCATCCCACCCACACTATACATGCTCTGTTCCCCTTCACCTGCTCTGTTTTTCTTCCTATCTTTCATCACTATCAGACATGTTATGTACTTTTTTGTTTGTCTCCTCTGACTAGAATGCAAGTTCCCTGGGAACAGGGTCACGGCTACTTTTGTTTACTGTGGAATTCCCAGCACCTAGGATACTGTATGGCACACAGCAGCTACTGAATACATATTCATTACTGAAAGATGAGTCAACTGGATCATAGTACTACCTTTAATTCTGGATTTAGAAATTCAGCTTAGACCCATGAACAAAAGGAATTCTGTATTCCTCTCACCCTAAAATAGTGTTACCTACCCAGGGGCAGGATGCAGAAGCCATGACTAATTCATTCACCTATTGCATGGCAACAAGATGAGGATACAGAGTAGACAAGATCTCAAATTAAAGAAAGACAGGCCCCACGGGACTCTCCATTGGGTCCAGTGGTCCTACAGGCATATGATTCACTCCTCCCCAGGCAAGGAGGAGTGAAGCTGGGGGTGGGAAACTCCCGTGTTATCTTCCTAATATAGTCAGGAGGGCCAAATTCCTTTTTGTGAGCCAAGAGAGAAATACTGGGAAAGGGACAGAACATTTCCTACCACAATGAAGATAATGGTTATGTTTATAATAATAAAGAAGATAATGATGGGCCTTTTTCCATCCCCATTTCCCTCCTAAGCCTATCAGAAACTAATTAGATTGTGATCTGAAAACTTCTTGTTTAATGTTCATTTGTTTTGCAATCTTGCTTATTCTTTTTTTATGTGCATGAATTATGGAATAATGCATTCTTTTATATCCCAAATAAGGTAAAATAAATGTATGTACTCATAAAAAAAAGAAAAAACAAATTAGATTACAGGAGTTTTTTTTTTCTTCTCCACCCACCACAGTTTCCATCATTGGTACTGTAAACCCAGGAACTCTGCCCACCCACACACAGATATGCACACAAAGAGAATTGGGTGTATTGTATTGAAGGAGATGATGATCCTCTCTAAGAAGGATATGACTATATGTTAGGTAGGACAGTGATGGTTAGAATTTGTGGTAACCATACGCTTGAGAATTTTCTAGAACCAAGCTTCATAAGCATTATAACTTACTAACTGTATAACCTTACACAAGTTACTTAACCTCTCTGTGATTCAGTGTCTTATCTGTAAAATAGATAAACAATACCTCCTTTATAAAGTTGTTCTGAGAAATAAATAAGTTAATATATATATAAAACACATAGAAAAGAGCCTAGCACTTATAAGGACTCTATATTACTTATCAATTTAAAGTTTTCTACAATCAACATTAAAGATGTTTTATGAGATTCCAGAAGATGTGTTTGTATATTTCCTCAAGACAAATAATGGAATATTTGTAAAGGAGGAGACATAAGACAGTAGGTGGAATCAGATGCATAAGTTCCATCTGAAACTGAGCTATTTGGCAAAGATGACTTCATTCTGGCAATTTGTAAAAGTAAAATAAAATAGAATAGAATAATGAGACATTAGGTACTAGGATGCCACTCACAACTCTAGGATTCATCCTATTCAACATTTACTGTTAATGATTTGGATAGAGACTAAGATGGCATGCATATCTAATCTGTCAGTACTACAAAGAATGGCAAGATAATGAATAGCTTTGATGGTCAGCTGGAGAACAAAAAGAGTAGGACAGCCTGGAATGTTGGACTAAAAACTAGCTATAATAAAAGATGAATGTAGAATGATATTTATAAAAATGTCGAATGATGTAAATAGCAAATTACCATACAGTGGTTAATTATTCATCCAGGCCCTTTGTTAGGAGATACAGATACCAAAAAATGAAAACTATTTTATCCCAGCTCCTCATAATATTCAGTCTAATTGAGAGAGAATCATAAAAAGCGCAGTGATAGGCATATTCACACAAGCACAGAGAAGTAACATCTAACTCATCCAATGGAGAGTGAAGGGATAAAGGCAGGTGTCCCAGTGAAATAGGCTCTCAAGCTCAGGGGGGTTTTATTCGAGCCAGAGGACACAATCTGAGAGAGACATGCAAGTAAAAACTAGTATGGTGCATGCAGAAAATTTTAGGCACTAAAATGCAGTTCAGGAAATAGTGAGAGATGATCCTGGAGAAGCAGAGTGAGCAAAGAGACATTACATCATGCAAAGGAGTGGGGCTTCATCACAGAAGCATGAAGAGCTGAAGCAGAGATTCAACCAGGAAGCATCAGGCTCAGACTTGCATTTCACATGATCACTCAGGAAGCAATACGGAGGATGACTGTGATGGACGAGGAAGGAGGGAAAGACGAAGGGAAGAAGACTGGAGGCCCAGACCCGAGTGAGAGGAGTCAAAGATTTTAATTAGTCCAGGGTTACTGTGGGCACTTCAGGCTTTAAGGGCCAGAAAGAAGAAGAAAAATCCATAGAGAAACAGGAAAAGATAGAGGAATACAGGTAAAACTACAAGGGTCCTGGGTCATGGAAGCCATGGAGACAGAGTTACAAGAAGGAAACGTGATTTACAGTATCCAATACCACATATAAGATAAGGACTTTAAAATGACCTCCAAATTTCACAATCAGACCAATTGTTAGACTTAATAGGAACAATTTTGGTAGAGTGGTTGAGATGGAAGACAAGTTAAAGTATATTTTAAAAAATAAATGAGAGATGAGTAAGTGTAGCATGCACTTTCTTGGTAATAAAGGAAAGGGGTAAGGTAGTAGCTATAAGAGAGATTGTTTCATTTATAATGGAAGAGATTTGAAACAGTTTAGAAGTAAATGTGGCAAAGCCGGTAAAAGAGAAAAGAAGAAGAAAATAAAAAAGAATTAAGACAAGGTCCCAGGGAGAAATAAAAGAATGAATTACATAGGTGGAGAGGTTAGTTTTGATTTAAAAAAAAAAAAAAAGAGTCAGCTTAGCCTTTAAAAATTGGGAGGAAATGAGGGTAAGCTGTGGCTAAGTCGATGGATATATGGTAAATGTAAGGTGACCAGTTTTCTCAATGATATGCTATTGTTGTGATGGTAGTTACATAAGTTCTACATTTCTTCTTTTAAACTCCTATTACAGAATTCAGAAGTCCTGACTTGACAATATAATGTGAAAAATATCTTAGGAGCCAACAACATAACAGAAGCATTAGAAAAATAAATACAGTCTTAATATGCATCCATAGAGATGGACATCCAGGTCACATTCCAATTATTACGTTCAATTTTCAAGGGCCACATTAAGAAAAGGCATTGTGAAATAAGGTCATGGTCAGGAGAAGAATATTAAGGACTATAACCCCATAAACCCACTTAACAAAAAACACTTGAGGACTTTTCACAATTTTAATATAATGTGTCTTGTAGAAGGTATTTTTGCATCAAGGTAATTTCTGGTGGTGAGTACACCATAGGGTCTACAGGAATAGAAATATAATGTTATATGCATGAGACTTACATAATGTTATAAACCAGTATTGCCTCAATAAAAAATAAATCTAAAATTAAAAAAAAATAAAACAATTAAATGTGGTTGATATTGTTTACCCTAAGAAAGGAAAATTTAGAGATGACGCCGTTGTAGAGCACAGAGAGTATATTTCCTCTTAAGTGCTCCATGAGGCAGAGTTTGGATTTGACAAAGAGGTAAGTTTTATTTTAACAGAAGGAAACGCTCATTATTAAACACACAACTCTCCATCACTGGAAGTGTATAAGAGGTTTGATGACCAAAAGGCAGGGAGGTTGTAGCAGGGACCCCTGTAATGGGAAAAAGTTGGATATCTTCCAACTCTAAATTTCCATAATTCCGTATTTAAACATCATTCACTCATCCTTGAGTGGTTATGGGATGAGCTATGGAGTGTGTCAGTCTTAGTATCCAATGGAACACGAAGGCAGATAAAACTGGAATGTTTAAGGTTTACACTGTAGGATTTGGCACTGAATGTGACATTTAGTTTAACTGCATGAGCCACTAAAAAGGTAATTTACTGTTTGAGAGTAAAGAATTCCAACCTGTAGTAATGATGTTTGAGAAGGATGACGGGAACCTTGGCAGGACCTAGAACTTTACAAACTGTAAAAAAAAAAAAAAAAGCTCATGTGCATGAGGTGGGGGAGCGTGGGGCAGGGGTCAGGGGAAGTACGTGCTGATGCGTAGAGATGGAGAGAGAGGGGTGAAGAAATAAGCACATATCTAATCCAGCATCCAAACAACCAAGTTTACTACAGAGGAAAGGGTAAGGAAATGAAGTTGACAGGACATAAAAGGATATTGGGCAGTCAGAAAAAACGGTCATGAGCACAACAATCCTATGGGAGAGGGGCTGAGTTGCCTGCAGATATTTTCCATCACTCAATGAGATGATTAATTGCAGCCAACTGAAAACCACTGAGCCTAGCTTAAGTGAAAAAGAGAGAATTTATTAGGGATTTAAGGGTGTCCTAAGAAGTAGGACTTCAGGAAAGCACTAGGAACTGGAGTAGGTCAAGAATTTGCATTTCTAATAAGCACCCAGGTGATGCCCATGCTGCTGGTCCGGGGACCTCACTCTGAGATCCACTGCTTTAGAGCTTGTGAAGCATCTTTACAGGTATTATCTTATTTAATCCTTACCATAACTCTGTGGAAGAGGCCTTATTATCCTCATTTTTCAGGGAAGGAAGCAAAGGAATAAAGAAATTTAACACCTAAGCTCTCACAGCTTCTAACCAGTGAAAAAGAGACAGGAATCTAGTTCTTATATTGCCAAGGTTCCATCGTTTCTCCCTACCCCTTAGCTGTTTAATGGGGTTGATGGCCAATATCTACCAGAACCCGATGAAAATAAATAGTTAATGGCACATCACTAATCCCATCTGTTTAACAGTAACACAGCTAATGAAAATGTTGTTATACTCTTTAAGGATAAGGGCTGTTATATTTTTATACTGCTAAGAGTGGGATTCAAAACTGTTTCCTTATTAGTTTAGCGTGCTTTTATATCAGAATGCAAGTGCTACAAGCCTAAAGAGAGCACTGGGACAGCTACATGGATAGACTAATTAAATTCTCTGTAGTTGTGCCGGCTTTTTTCTTTTCAGCAACTTTTTCCCTATACCCTGTAGCAGCAGCCATAATTACGTTGAAACGTTATTAATATTGTGTCAATGAAAGTAATCAATAAACAATCAATAATAAGAATGGAAAAGGGTTTTATTTGAGCCAAACTGAAGACTATAGCCCAGCAGCCAGCTCCCAAGATTACTCTGACAAACTGCTCCCAGGAAGACTGGTTTTCAGCACAGTCTTATATCCTGTCAGGACAAACATTAAAGTCAGGGATACATATCTTCAAGGTTTCAAAAAAAAAAAAAAAAAAAAAGCCAGCATGTACACAGTGAGTCAGTATTGCCTTGGCACCTGGAAAGGGAGTCTCATCAAAGGAGTACCAACATTGGTGTACCAGGAAGGGAGGAATTTAATCTTTATTTTTAACATGGACATTCTTTTTTTTTTTAATTATTTATTTATTCTTGGCTGCATTGGGTCTTCATTGCTGCACATGGGTTTTCTCTAGTCGCAGCAAGCGGGGGCTACTCTTTGTTCTGGTGCGTGGGCTTCTCATAGAGGTGGCTTCTCTTGTGGAGCACGGGCTCTAGGCACGCAGGCTTCAGCAGTTGTGGCATGCGGGCTCTACAGCTTAGGCTCAGTAGTTTTGGTGCATAGGCTTAGTTGCTCCGCGGCATGTGGGATCTTCCCAGACCAGGGCTAGAACCCGTGTTCCCTGCATTGGCAGGCAGATTCTTAACCACCGAGCCACCAGGGAAGTCCAACATACACATTCTTTACTTCTGGTCAATGTGTCACTTTTTAGTAATTAAAGCAGATGTACAAAGTATGTTTCATAGGCCACAAACATGCTGTTTTAGTTAGCATAAAATTCAAGTTAACTCATGTATAAGCCAAAATGACTTCCCCATTCCTCAATATGTGAAAATTTCTTCTATCAGTTGCCACAGTGAAAGTAAGTTTCTGTGTGTAAGCTCCCTTTGCAAACCAAATTTTTGATTCTGTTTCTTTGTAAGTTTCAGCAAAGCATTATTAAAAAGTGGTCAAGATATCCAGGCTATTTTTTCAGAGTATTTACTTTCTAACTTAAGATCAGGCCTGATTTTTAGTAATCTGGTATAAAACAATGCTGCATATTTGAACTGTATAACCACAAGGTTTAAAAATAGCAAACATCATGGTTCTGGAAACTTGCAAATTGTTATTAAAGGGGTAGGGATGGGTAAGAAGAGCTGATAGAGGGGTCCTCAGACTTTAATTTCTAGAATGGCCAGTTTCAGCTTCAATTTTTTTAGTTTAAAAATAATTTAATGAAGGATAAAACTGTGGTATCAAGCAGCTTTAATATAAATAAATACAATTCTTTAAGGACACATAGAATGTAATAATCATAAGAAGCAACTAAAGCCAGTAAGTTCTGAGGAGTTTCTGGCCTATAAAAGTGGTGTTCATGAAGGCTCGTTCTGCAAACTTTCATTCAACAAGCATTTATTTGGTACGTGTCTTGCGTGAGGCACTATGCCAGCACTGACGCAGCATACCATAGCAAACAGGATCAAGGTCCGATCAAGGCCATGGATAAAAACAGAATATGCCGCCAGTCTCCATAACCTTGAGTCTATACTGCCCATGGAACCTGGACTCCTACATGGCCCAAAGAGAATGGAAATTCCAAGCCCAGAATTGAGCAAACACCAGTGTGAGACTGTTATTTTCTCCAGGGCTCCAGAAGGGCACTTATGACATTGCCCTTACAAAATCTCTACAACGACTTAGGGCATGCATGGGATGCCCGTGCAGCACTGTCATGCCATATGTGCACACAGACAATAACCTACTGTGCCAAACTGGAAGAATATCAGAAGGAGAAACAACAGGAGAAATTACACCCAAGAAACTTCAGAACAGAGCAAACAGAATGCAGTCTTAAAACGAGTATGTTTAATTATTCAAGGAGATAAAGAAAGGAATAGAAAATAAGAGTAAATGATTATTTTTAAAAGAAAAAGGCAGATTTTAAAGAACCAAATAGAAATTCTAGAAATAAAAATTAGAGTAAGCATAGCTAAAGAGAGAATACATGAAAAATAGATCTGAGAAAATCAACCAAAATGCAGGTGAAATATTTAACTGAAAAACTAAGTGAAGGAAAAATATTGAGAAGAGACAGGAAGTACAGAATGAGAAGTTCTAATATATGTTTAATAGGAGTTCCAGAAGAAGATAATAGAGGAAATGGTGGAAAAGGATCTTTTGAGTGATGCTAACTTCAATATATCCATGAGCATCCAATTCAAAATGGTAGCCTAACATCAACATAATAAATAAAGATAAGTTCCTACCTCAGTGCATGATAGTGCAAGTGTACAGCAGGAAGGATAAAGAAAGGATCCTTCATCTGATCCTCAAAGCTACCAAAGAGAACAGATGGATGGCCAGCTGAGGAATGACAATCAGATGGACATCAGCTTTCTCACTGGCAACAACCACAGAGTCTCCCTGCAGCTAAACATCATTTAGGAATGAAGGCAAAAATTGTGACTTTTCTCAAATGTACAAAATATAAACAACTTCACTCCTCACAGGCCCTCATGAAAGAACTACGGAAGGATACAGATAGGCAAGAAAGAAAAAGAACCCCAGGAGTAAAGGGACCAGAAGCGATTATGAGCAAATCAATCAATCTAAAGAAAACATGTTGACAATTAACAGTATACAAGTATTCATGACAACTGTATAAGAGCAGTTTCAATACTTTTCTGTAGTATAAGTATCTTTAGTAGTTTTTTTCAAAAAAACGAATAGCAGCAGTTAGTATTTATAGATGTTTGTTGTGTTCCAGGAACTGTATTAAGAGTTTTTATGGATTATCTCATTTATTCCTCACAACAATCTTGCAAGACATACCTACATGTTATTCCCATTTTACAGATTCAAAACTGAGGCATAGAGTAGTAATTCTTCCAAGGTCATGCAGATAACAAACAATGGAAATGGATTTGTGTTGACCTAGGAAGTCATTTAGCATTAAAATGTCAAAACCCACTTTCCTCATCTATGCAATGAAGAGATGGATATTTGCTCTGACCACATTACAAGGGTACATGAAGATGAAGTAATACTAATAAGTGTTCAAGTGCTTTAGAAATTGTAAAGTATTTTACAATTTGAAATTATAATAAAAATAAAATGAAATATGTGTGCCAAATTTTAAAAAGGGAATTTGGTCACAGAGTTAACAGATAGTAGCATTTTTAAATCATCCATTCAAAATATTTCTTTAACAGGGCTTCAGTCAGTAGATATAATTTGGAAACAGTAAAGCAGAAGTGTTTCACGTATCACGTATTTCTAACGCATCCTGATCCAGAAAAGATCTTCAGGCAGCTAACAAAAGTATACAAAAAATTTAATACACAAGGATTCATCTCAGTTTTTAATTTTAAAAATATACCTTAGATTTAATTTCTAAATATACACACACTTTGTGAAAGCAACTTGTCATAAATTTAAAATATAACTGTACTCTACATATCCTCTGTTACCACCCCCCATCCCAACACACACACATGAAACAAATTTAAGCAGCAGGAAGAGTTCATATTGTCTCTTTTAAAAAATGAAAATTGCTCATTTTCATACTGCTTTGGCATGGTTCAAGTTAATGATGTGCTCATGTGATATTAAAGTAGTAACTCCTGCAGTTCTAACAGCCTAATCGGGCCTCCAACATCACAACAGTATAACTAAAGCGTTGAATTTTACTCAATTTCCATCAGTGAATGGGATCTGAGACTCACTGCATGTTAATCACTGCAGTTTGGTAGGTCCCTTATTTATTTTGGATAAGCACTTCATTGGCAAATAAAGAATTAAGTGAGAAAACGAGCCAGAATTTGATAGACACTGGTGAGTAGTCATTTCTTTTGGCTCCCATAACAGAGAATTTTTAAGCCTATAGAAAATGAGAACAGATGTGGATAATAACACAATTTGTTATTTATGAATGCAAGGTTTTTCTGAAGATTTAGGAATTATCGTGAGAACTATTCATTGAACCTCAAAAAATCAATAAATATGAATATCAGGGCACAAATGTTTGCACTTTAATCTGAAACATGAAGACTATTTACCCATCATGCCTTTGAAAAATCCAGGCTGCCCTGAATACTTATGAACTGTGTGTCATCGGATGATTCAGAGAGCATCTCTGAACTACTTAGAATTATCAAGCAGAGCAGTAAAAACACTTTCTCAGTACAGGAAAGCTTGTATATTGTTCTGTCTGTATTTTCCCTGGCTCTTATGACTTAGTAAAAAGAGGACTGAATATGGAATCAAGAAAACTGGGCTTCCATAGTGGCCTTGCCACTTAATAGCCAATGTGATTTCAGATAAGTTCTTTAAAGTTGAAGTTATGTTTTCCACATCTATAAAATGACCATAATGGCACCTCCTACAAAGGGTTACTTGAAGATAAAGTGAGAGTAGAGTCTAGTGTCCAGTTAATTAAATCTGATTTAGAAATAAGGATATCCCACAAAAACTTTAATAATTAACCTTATTCACTTTGGGAATTCTGTTTTGACCTCTATGAAGCTGATGACATCTTTCTGATGGAAATGAAGTGACAGGTTAAAAAAATATATGTTGTCTCCACTTTACCAGTTATGATAGGTATGACTGTATGGGACTGATTGGATATATATACATACGTGTGTGTGTGTGTGTGTGTGTGTGTGTGTGTGTGTGTGTGTGCGCGCGCGCGCGCGCCAAGCTGTTATGGCATATTGATTCAATCTTTAATGAGTTCTGAGCAATGGTCACTAAACGTATTTAACTGTTAAAATGGATTGTATCAGTCTATCATTTTTGTTATAAAGACTACTGTTTGGGCTCATTCTGAGAGAGACACCGTGGACTATTGGTTTACTAAAATATCATCGGGCTGATACACTGTAGAAACATTAACAGAGCAGAAAGACTTGTCCAAGCATCTTGGCAATCATCTATTCCTACGCTCTGCTGAGTCCAAGACATCCTAGGATGTACCTGGGCAATCCTGGGAGGTGGTGAGAGGAGAAGTTGAGAGACTGGCTCCTGCTGCACTTGCTAGGTTTAACCCCACCAGCTCTGCTTTTATCACTTTGGAACCCTGACCTTTTGCCTAAGACTTCATTTACACAAAGGGTTGGGTTGCTATAAAGATGTTTAACTAGCTGATCTAGTCCAACTTGCTCATTTTAGAGATGAGGAAATTAAAGGCCAGAGAGATGACAGAAATCACCAAAGATCCCTCAAAAGTCAGTCCTCCAATCAGGATCAGATAAAAGGTGTCCAGATTCCCAATCCAGGTTATTTCTACCACATTGTTCTCTTGACGATAAGATTTATCCCTTTCAACTACTGAATGCTGCGCTCCATGCTAGTTATTCTGCCTGTATTTACTAATGACTCCAGCAAAATCTCTAAATATTTTCACCATTTGAAGATGAGGCTCAAGAATGTCAGTTTACCAAGCCTACATTAAAATCCAGTCTAACGCCCAATCATATATGTATATTTGCCAAGTTTCATTAAAGTTGAATGTTTCCTGTCAGCCACCAAAACAACAGACTATTTATAATGCAACCCAGAGGGACAAATAAGTGAATGTTGGATATTTAATTGCCAAATTTTGGCTCTACTCTTTATGTGTACTTTATAAAAATTGAGGCACAATGCATATGGATGTAGAAAGGCTAAATGAAACCTAATTTGAGAATTGCACTTGTCTCTTTCTGGGCTGGGATTATCAAAATCACCTCTTATTTTATGTTGGTTCTTTATTTTATCAGAATAAGCATGTGGCTTTTCCATTCCTTGATGTATCATAGACCATGTATTTGCACATATTAATTTCTTCCCTCATTCAAAAAGTCTGTTGCTCATACTACAAATCAAATTTGTACATGTGCTCACAGGAGGGAAATAATGCAAAGATGTTGTCCCTCTGGCATCATCATTTTTCTTTTTTTTTTTAACTTTTTATTTTATATTGGAGTATAGCGAATTAGCAATGTTGTGATAGTTTCAAGTGCACAGCAAAGCGACTCAACCATACATATACAGGTATCCATTCTCCCCCAGACTCCCTCCCCTCCAGGCTGGCATTGTCCTTTTTAAGTTTCATGTTTAAGACAGTTTTCTTCGCCTTCTGTATCCTCTAACACAGATAAGTACTGTAGTTTCCAATGCAATTGTGATATAACTCTGTTTTTGTCCTATTTTATTTTTCTTCAAATGTGAGTCCACATTTCATTTGTAGAGAATTGTAAAGGTAATGTTAGGGTGCATAGTCCTTAAAAATCTCTATGATATGAAACAATAGCAGATAGATCTAAAAAGAGACTGCAAAAGAAAAAGTGATCTATAAATGAAAATCAAATAAAAAGACAGAATGACAAAAATTTTATACTGAATAGAGTGAGGTGACCAGAAAGAAGATGTTTCTCATCTAATTGTTATTTACATTTCTTTTTTAAAGTTTTTTGGTAGTTGTCCTAGGGCTTAAAATATTACTCCTTACATTTTGTTTATGGTTTCCTTTGTTGTGCAAAAGTTTTTAAGTTTAATTAGGTCCCACTTGTTTATTTTTGTTTTTATTTTCATTACTCTAGGAGGTGGATCAAAAACAATCTTGCTGCAATTTATGTCAGAGAGCATTCTACCTATGTTTTCCTCTAAGAGTATTATAATATCCAGTCTTACAGAATGGGAGAAAAGATTTGCAAATGAAACAACTGACAAGGGCTTAATCTCCAAAATATACACACAGCTCATGCAGCTCAGTAGCAAAAAAAAAAAAAAAAAAAAAAAAAACCAATCAAAAAATGGGCAGAAGATCGAAATAGATATTTCTCCAAAGAAGACATACAGATGGCCAAGAGGCACATGAAGACATACAGGTGGCCAAGAGGCACATGCTCAACCTCACTATCAGAGAAATGCAATCGAAACTGCAATGAGGTATCACCTCACACTGGTCAGAATGGCCATCATCAAAATGTCTACTAACAATAAATGCTGGAGAGGGTGTGGAGAAAAGGGAACACTCCTACGCTGTTGGTGGGAATGTAAATTGGTACAGCCACTGTGCAGAATAGTATGGAGGTTCCTTAAAAAACTAAAAATAGAGCTACCATATGACCCAGCAATCCCACTCTTGGGCGTATATTTGGAGAAAACCACAATTCAAAAAGACACATGTAGGGGCTTCCCTGGTGGCGCAGCGGTTGAGAGTCCACCTGCCGATGCAGGGGACGCAGGTTCGTGCCCCGGTCTGGGAAGATCCCACATGCCGCGGAGTGGCTGGGCCCGTGAGCCATGGCCGCTGAGCCTGAGCGTCCAGAGCCTGTGCTCCGCAACGGGAGAGGCCACAACAGTGAGAGGCCCGCATACCGCAAAAAAAAAAAAAAAAAAAAAAAAAAAAGACACATGTATTCCAAAGTTCATTGCAGCACTATTTACAATATCTGGGACATGGAAGCAACCTAAATGTCCTTTGATGGAGGAGTGGATAAAGAAGATGTGGTATATATACATACACACAATGAACTATCACTCAGGCATAAAAAAAGAACAAAATAATGCCATTTGCAGAGACATGGATGGACCTAGAGATCGTCATACTGAGTGAAGTAAGTCAGACAGAAAAAGACAAATATCATAGGATATTGTGTATATATGGAATCTAAAAAAAATGGTACAAATGAACCTATTTACAAAACAGAAATGGAGTCACAGACATAGCAAAAAAACTTATGGTTGCCAAGGGGGAAAGGGGGGAGAGGAATAAACTGAGAGATTGAAATTGACATATACACACTACTATATATAAAATAGATAACTAATAAGAACCGACTGTATAGCAGAGAGAACTCTACTCAATACTCTGTAATGACCTATATGGGAATAGAATCTAAATAAGAGTGGATATATGTATATGTATAAATGATTCACTTTGCTGTACAACAGTAACTAACACAACATTGTAAATCAACTATACTCCAATAAAAATTACTTTAAAAAATATTACTCTTTAATCAGAGTCTACTTTCAAATAATACTGTAACAATTTACTTGTAGTACAATCACCTTATAACAGTATGTTACCAATCCCTCCCTCTCATGCTTTGTGCAATTATTGTCACATATTTCACTTTTATAAACCCAAATCAATTGCTACTATTTTTGCTTTAGACAAGTAATGATCTCTTAGTGATTAAAATAATGAAAAATAGAATCCACCAGAGAGCAGACAGCAGAAGCAAGAAGAACTACAATCCTGCAGCCTGTGGAACAAAAACCACATTCACAGAAAGACAGACAAGATTAAAGGCAGAGGGCTATGCACCAGATGAAGGAACAAGATAAAACTCCAGAAAAACAACTAAATGAAGTGGAGATAGGCAAACTTCCAGAAAAAGAATTCAGAATAATGATAGTGATGATGATCCAGGACCTCTGAAAAAGAATAGAGGCAAAGATCGAGAATATGCAAGAAATGTTTAACCAAGACCTAGAAGAATTAAAGAACAAACAAGGATGAACAATACAATAACTAAAATGAAAAATACACTAGAAGGAATCAATAGCAGAATAACTGAGACAGAAGAACGAATAAGTGACCTGGAAGACAGAATGGTGGAATTCACTGCTGCAAAACAAAATAAAGAAAAAAGAATGAAAAGAAATGAAGACAACCTAAGAGACCTCTGGGACAATATTAAATTCAACAACATTGGCATTATAGGGGTCCCAGAAAGAGAATAGAGAGAGAAAGGAGCAGAGAAAATAGTTGAACAGATTATAGTCAAAAATTTCCCTAACATGGGAAAGGAAATAGCCACCCAAGTCCAGGAAGCGCAGAGAGTCCCATACAGGATAAACCCAAGGAGAAACACGATGAGACACATAGTCATCAAACTGGCAAAAATTAAGGGCAAAGAAAAATTATTGAAAGCGGCAAGGGAAAAAAGACAAATAACATACAAGGGAACTCCCATAAGGTTAACAGCTGATTTCTCAGCAAAAACTCTACAAGCCTGAAGGGAGTGGCATGACCTATTTAAAGTGATGAACAGGAAGAACCTACAACCAAGATTACTACCTGGCAAGGATCTCATTCAGATTCGATGGAGAAATCAAAAGCTTTACAGACAGGCAAAAGCTAAGAGAATTCAGCACCACCAAACCAGCTCTACAACAAATGCTAAAGGAACTTCTGTAAGTGGGAAACACAAGAGAAGAAAAGGACTTATAAAAACAAACCCAGGGCTTCCCTGGTGGTGCAGTGGTTGAGAGTCCACCTGCCGATGCAGGGGACACAGGTTCGTGCCCCAGTCCGGGAAGATCCCACATGCCGCGGAGCGGCTGGGCCCGTGAGCCATGGCTGCTGAGCCTGCGCGTCTGGAGCCTGTGCTCCGCAAAGGGAGAGGCCACAACAGAGAGTAGGCCCGCGTACTGCAAAAAAAAAAAAAAAAAAAACCCAAAACAATTAAGAAAATGGTAATAGGAACATACATATCATTAATTACCTTAAACGTGAATGGAGTAAATGCTCCAAACAAAAGACACAGGTTCGCAGAAAGGATACAAAAACAAGACCCATATATATGCTGTCTACAAGAGACCCACTTCAGACCTAGGGACACATACAGACTGAAAGTGAGGGGATGGAAAAAAGTATTCCATGCAAATGGAAACCAAAAGAAAGCTGGAGTAGCAATACTCATGTCAGATAAAATAGACTTTAAAATAAAGAATGTTACAAGAGACAAGGAAGGACACTACATAATGATCAAGGGATCAATCCAAGAAGAAGATATAATAATTATAAATATATATTCACCCAACATAGGAGCACCTCAATACATAAGGCAACTGCTAAAAGCCATAAAAGAGGAAATCGATAGTAACACAATAATAGTGGGGGACGTTAACACCTTACTTACACCAATGAACAGATCATCCAAACAGAAAATTAATAAGGAAACACAAGCTTTAAATGACACAATAGACCAGATAGATTTAATTGATATTTATAGGACATTACATCCAAAAACAGCAGATTACACTTTCTTCTAACGTGCGCATGGAACATTCTCCAGGGCTGATCACATCTTGGGTCACAAATCAAGCCTCAGTAAATTTAAGAAAACTGAAATCATATCAAGCATCTTTTCTGACCACAACGCTATGAGATTAGAAATCAATTACAGGCAAAAAAACACAAACACATGGAGGCTAAACAATACATGACTAAATAACCAAGATATCACTGAAGAAATCAAAGAGGAAATCAAAAAATACCTAGAGAAAAATGACAATGAAATCACTATGATCCAAAACCTATGGGATGCAACAAAAGCAGTTCTAAGAGGGAAGTTTATAGCAATATAATCCTACCTCAAGAAACAAAAAACATCTCAAATAAACAATCTAACCTTACACCTAAAAGAACTAAAGAAAGAAGAACAAACAAAACCCAAATTAGTAGAATGAAAGAAATCATAAAGATCAGAGCAGTAATAAATGAAATAGAAACAAAGAAAACAATAGCAAAGATCAATAAAACTAAAAACTGTTTCTTTGAGAAGATAAACAAAATTGATAAACCATTAGCCAGACGCATCAAGAAAAAGAAGGAGGAACTCAAATCATTAAAATTAGAAATGAAAAAGGAGAAGTTACAACAGACACCACAGAAATACAAAGCATCATAAGAGACTACTACAAGCAACTCTATGCCAATAAGATGGACAACCTGGAAGAAATGGACAACTTCTTAGAAAGGTATAACCTTCCAAGACGGAACCAGGAAGAGATACAAAATATGAACAGACCAATCACAAGTAATGAAATTGAAACTGTGATTAAAAACCTTCCAACAAACAAAAGTCCAGGACCAGATGGCTTCACAGGTGAATTCTATCAAACGTTTATAGAACAGCTGACACCCATCCTTCTCAAACTCTTGCAAAAAATTGCGGAGGAAGGAACACTCCCAAACTCATTCTATGAGGCCACCATCACCCTGATACCAAAACCAGACAAAGATACTACAAAAAAAGAGAAAATTACAGACCAATATCACTGATGAGTATAGATGCAAAAATCCTCAACAAAATACTAGCAAACAGAATCCAACAACACATTAATAGGATCATACACCAGGATCAAGTGTGATTTATGCCAAGTATGCAAGGATTCTTCAAATATATGCAAATCAATCAATGTGATACACCATATTAACAAATCGAAGAATAAAAACCATACGATCATCTCAATAGATGCAGAAAAAGCTTTTGACAAAATTCAACACCCATTTATGATAAAAACTCTCCAGAAAGTGGGCAGAGAGGGAACCTACCTCAACATAATAAAGGCCATATACGAGAAAACCACAGCAAACATCATTCTCAATGGTGAAAAACTGAACGCATTTCCTCTAAGATCAGGAATAAGACAAGGATGTCCACTCTCACCACTATTATTCAACATAGTTTTGGAAGTCCTAGCCTTGACAATCAGAGAAGAAAAAGAAATAAAAGGAATACAAATTGGAAAAGAAGGTGTAAAACTGTCACTGTTTGCAGATGACATGATATTATACATAGAGAATCCTAAAGATTCCATCAGAAAACTACTAGAGCTCATCAATGAGTTTGGTAAAGTTGCAGGATACAAAATTAATGCACAGAAATCTCTTGCATTCCTATACACTAATGATGAAAAATCTGAAAGAGAAATTAAGGAAACACTCCCATTTACCATTGCAACAAAAAGAATAAAATACCCAGGAATAAACCTACCTAGGGAGACAAAAGACCTGTATGAGAAAAGTATAAGACACTGATAAAAGAAATTAAAGATGATACAAGCAGATGGAGAGATATATCATGTTCTTGGATTGGAAGAATCAATATTGTGAAAATGACTATACTACCCAAAGCAATCTACAGATTCAATGCAATCCCTATCAAATTACCATGGCATATTTTACAGAACTAGAACAAAAAAATCTTAAAATTTGTATGGAGACACAAAAGACCCCGAATAGCCAAAGCAGTCTTGAGGGAAAAAAAACGGAGCTGGAGGAATCAGGCTCCCGGACTTCAGACTATATTACAAAGCTATAGTAATCAAGACAATATGGTACTGTCACAAAGACAGATATATAGATCAATGGAACAGGATAGAAAGCCCAGAGATAAACCCACACACCTATAGTCAACCGATCTATGACAAAGGAGGCAAGGATATACAATGGAGAAAAGACAATCTCTCAATAAGTGATGCTGGGAGAACTTGACAGATACATGTAAAAGAATGAAATTAGAACAGTCCCTAACACCATACACACACAAAAAAACTCAAAATGGATTAAAGTCCTGAATGTAAGACCAACAGTATAAAACTCTTAGAGGAAAACATAGAAAGAATACTCTTTGACATAAATCACAGCAAGCTCTTTTTGGACCCACCTCCTACAGTAATGGAAATAAAAACAAGAATAAACAAATGGGACCTAATGAAACTTAAAAGCTTTTGCACAGCAAAGGAAACTATAAACAAGACGAAAAGACAGCCCTTAGAATGGGAGAAAATATTTGCAAACGAATCAACAGACAATGGATTAATCTCCAAAATATATAAACAGCTCATGCAGCTCAATATTAAAAAAAACAAACAACCCAATCCAAAAATGGGCAGAAGACCTAAATAGTAATTTCTCCAAAGAAGACATACAGATGGCCAGGAACCACATGAAAAGCTGCTCAACATCACTAATTATTAGAGAAATGCAAATCAAAACTACAATGAGGTATCACCTCACACCAGTTAGAATGGGCATCATCAGAAAATCTACAAACAACAAATGCTGCAGAGGGTGTGGAGAAAAGGGATCCCTCTTGCACTGTTGGTGGGAATGTAAATTGGTACAGCCACTGTGGAGAACAGTATGGAGGTTCCTTAAAAAACTAAAAATAGAATTACCATACGACCCAGCAATGCCACTACTGGGCATATACCCAGAGAAAACCATAATTCAAAAAGATATGAACCCCATTGTTCATTGCCGCACTATTTACAATAGGACATGGAAGCAACCTAAACGCCCATCGACAGATGAATGGATGAAGAAGATGTGGCACATATATACAATGGAATATTACTCAGCCATAAAAAGGAACGAAATTGGGTCATTTGTTGAGACATGGATGAATCTAGAGACTGTCATACAGAGTGAAGTAACTCAGAAAGAGAAAAACAAGTATCTTTTATTAGAGCATATATGTGGAACCTAGAAAAGTGGTACAGATGAACCGGTTTGCAGGGCAGAAATTGAGACAGAGATGCAGACAGCAAACGTATGGACACCAAGGGGGAAAGTGGCAGCGGGGTGGGGTGGATGAACTGGGTGATAGGGATTGACATGTATACACTAATATGTATTAAATGGATAACTAATAAGGACCTGCTGTATAAAAAAAATAAATAAATTCAAGAATAAAAGAGAAAAAAATAAAATAATTTAAAATACCATTTATTTTAATATTTATTTTCACAATGTTCATCATTCTTTATTTCTCTGAAGATATAAGTTTCTATGTGGTATCACAGTCCTTCTGAAGAACTTCCTTTAGCTATTCTTGTAATACAGTTATCCTGAGAATAAATTTAGTTTTTGTTTGTCTGCAAAAGTCTATAATTCTCCTTAGTATTTTTAAGGATTTTTTGCTGAGTAAAAATTTTGGATTGCTTTCTTTTTTTTTCCCCCAACACTTTAAAGACGTCACTTCAATTTCTTCTGGATTGAATAGTTTCTGATGAGGTCTGCTGTGATTCTTACTCTTCAAGTTTTTCTTCTTCCACCTCCTTTCCCTTTCTCCTAGATTTCCCTAACACATGTGTTAGACCATTTGATATTGTCCCACAGCTCTTAGATGTCCTATTTTTTATTTTATTTTCTTACTCTTCTCTCTTTGTGTTTCACTTTGAGTAATTTCTATTGACCTATCTTCACTGATCTTTTCTTTGTCTGTCTAACCTACTGATAACCCTATCAAAAGCAATCATCATCGCTGTTACCACGGTTTTCTCTGATTTTGACTTGATTCCTTCTTATAGCTTCTATCTCTCTGAAGAAATTCCCCAGCTGTTTATGATTCTTACCCACCTTTTTTTCAGAGACTTTCACATAATAATTGTAGTAATTGTAAATTCCCTGTCTGATATTTCTAACACCTGAGTCATATCTGAGTTCTGAAGTTGCTTTGCCTCTTGACAAAGGTGGAGGTTTTTTCTTGCTTTTTTTGTGTGTCTCATAATTTTTAGTTGAAAACTATACATTGTGTGTAGGACAGGAGTAACAGAGGTAAATATTATTTATACCTGAAAATATGTAAGGCTCTTCCTCTGAATATAGATGCTCATTAAAGTTTTATTGCCAAAACTTGGAAGCAACCAAGAGATTCTTCAGTAGCTGGGTGGATAAATATAAACATTCCAGACAATGGAATATTATTCAAAGGTTAAAAAGAAATGAGTTATAAAGCCATGAAAAGACATGAAGTAAACTTAAATGCATATTACTTAGTGAAAGAAGCCAATCTGAAAAGGCTACATATTGTACGATGCCAACTATATGGCAAAACCATGGAAACAGTAAAAAGATCAGTGGTTGCCAGTGGTCCGGGGAGGGGGAAGGGTGAGTAAGAAGAGCACCAAGGAATTTTAGGGCAGTGAAATTATTCTGTATGCTATTATAATGGTAGACAGATGCCATAATACGTTGGTCCAAACGTATAGAATATCCAACACCAAGAGTGAACCCCAGTGTAAACTATGGATTTTGAGTGATGTAGGTTATTAATTGTGACAAGTGTAGGGCTCTGATCTGGGCTGTTTTTAGTAGGAGAGGCTGTGCGTGTGGGGGGAAGGGCTATGTGGGAACTCTGTGTACTTTCCACTCAATGTTGCTGTGAAACTAAAACTTCCCTGAAAAATAAAGTCTATTTAAAAGAAAGAAAAATGTAACACCTAGGCTCAGGGAGTCTACACAAACTTTATGACAGCCCTATATCTTACAAAAATGGAAAACCAAATTTGAGAAGACCGATAATTACCTGAACAAAACCATGCCACTGGGAATATGTAAAATACACTTGGACAGTAGTAAGTAGGCAGTAAGTGGCGATGTCTCACCATCCCAGAATGTTGGAGACAACACTGGAAAAGCAGGCAAATTAGACCAGATGTGTGGAGTCACCAATCAGATGTGGAAATCTCTAATATCAGCTAAGGAGCTCAAACTTAGAGGCCATGAGAAAGCAATAAAATTCTGTGCTGGGGAGTGATATGGGGAAGCTTGTCCTTTAACAATATGTGTCTGGTGGCCTGTGTGAGACAGAATGAAAGTAAGAAAAACCAGAATCAAGGAAATGAAATATTACATTATTATAATAGCCTAGGACTAAAGGGGTCGAGGACTAAATTGGGATACTAGCAATGCAAATGGGGGAAGAAAAGGCACCATTTGGGAGACACTGTAGAGAAAGAATTTATAAGACTGGTTGACTGATTTGATAAGAGTGATGAAGGGATAAAAGAAATCAAATATGCAAGGCTTCATGCTGGGATAATAGTGGTACAATTTTCTCACCACTATCTTCAATCCTTCCCTTTCTAAGAGCTTTCTCCTCTGCCTTTAAGCTTGCCCATGCTTGAATTAGCATAAATGTTTGGTAAAGGTAAAAAATATTTATCCTCAAAATGTTCTTGAGGTAAACCATTTCTGAAATATGAATCTGTTTGCCAGCCAAAACTCAATTTATATTCAAACTGTGGTTTAAACAATCTGTCCAAACATGACAGATGTTGGAATCAATCGGTTGCAAGTCTTTTTCTTTTTTTTTTTTGTCAGCTTCAATAAACAAAATCTTCTGAAATTATCTTCGTCAAATACATTTACTAAATCCTTGCAATGCATATGGACCTCTATAAAGTTAATTGAAAATCAAACTCTTAGCCTTTAGGAGCTAAAAAGAAAGGTAATTTTTTAACGGTGGGGAGGGAAGGCTTTAAAAGTTGGCAAGACTAGACGAAAAACAAAGCAAAACAACTAAACAAAAACAAACAAACAAAAAAGCGCCACACACACAAGAATTTTCTCTTGTAACTACCTCACTAAAAATGTTTCTTAACGTTTTTGCCTAAGGTTCCAAAAAATTTTTAAGGTTCCAATCCTAAAATTATGTAGAATATTTTTATCAGATCCTGTAAGTTACATAGAAAAGCATGACTCTTGTATAACATTGTATTCTAATTCAGTAATTTGAAATATCTCCTTATTGGTTCATACTATCTCTAATATGCTAGAGTCTGCTGAAGGTAATACTGTATAAGTGAGATGAGTCTGGAACTATTCCTATAGTTTTCTGTGTATAGGACTTTTGCCTCCTTAGGTAGGCTTATTCCTAGGTATTTTATTCTTTTTGTTGCAATATTAAATGGGATTGTTTCCTTAATTTCTATTTCTGATCTTTCATTGTTAGTGTATAGGAACATAAGAAATTTCTATGTATTAATTTTGTATCCTGCAACTTTACTAAATTCACTGATGAGCTCTAGTAGTTTTCTGGTGGCATCTTTAGGATTTCCTATGTATAGTATCAGGTCATCTGCAAACAGTGACAGTTTTACTTCTTCTTTGCTAATTTGGATTCCTTATATTTCTTTTTCTTCTCTGATTGCCATGGCTAGGACTTCCAAAACTATGTTGAATGACAGTGTCAAGAGTGGGCACCTTGTCTTGTTCCTGATTTTAGAGGAAATGCTTTCATTTTTTCACCATTGAGAATAACGTTTGCTGTAGGTTTGTCACATATGGCCTTTATTATGTTAATATAGGTTCCCTCTCTGCCCACTTTCTGGAGAGTTTTTATCATAAATGGGTGTTGAATTTTGTTGAAAGCTTCTTCTGCATCTATTGAGATGATCATATGGTTTTTATTCTTCGATTTGTTAATATGGTGTATCACATTGATTGATTTGCATATATTGAAGAATCCTTGGAATAAATTCCACTTGCGCATGGTGTATGATCCTTTTAATGTGCTGTTGGATTAGGTTTGCTAGTATTTTGTTGAGGATTTTTGCATCTATGCTCATCAGTGATATTGGCCTGTAATTTTCTTTTTTTGTGATATCTTTGTCTTGTTTTGGTATCAGGGTGATGGTGGCCTCACAGAATGAGTTTGGGAGTGTTCCTTCCTCTGCAAAGTTTTGGAAGAGTTTGACAAGGATAGGTGTTAGCTCTTCTCTAAATGTTTGATAGAATTCACCTGTGAAGCCATCTGTCCTGTACTTTTGTTTGTTGGAAGATTTTTAATCACAGTTTCAATTTTATTACTTGTGAATGGTCTGTTCATATTTTCTATTTCTTCCTGGTTCAGTCTTGGAAGGTTGTTCCTTTCTAAGAATTTGTCCATTTTTTCCAGGTTGTCCATTTTATTGGCATATTGCTTGTAGTAGTTTCTTAGGATGCTTTGTACTTCTGTGGTGTCCATAGTAACTTCTTTTTCATTTCTAATTTTATTGATTTGAGTCCTCTCCCTTTTTTTCTTGATGAGTGTGGCTAAAGGTTTATCCATTTTGTTTATCTTCTCAAAGAATCAGCTTTCAGTTTTACTGATCTTGTTATTGTATTTTTTTGTTTGTTTCTATTTCATTTATTTCTTCTCTGACCTTTATGATGCAGAAAACTATAAGATACTGATGAAAGAAATCAAAGATGACACAAACAGATGGAGAGATATACCATGTTCTTGGATTGGAACTATCAATACTGTGAAAATGATTCTACTACCCAAAGCAATCTACAGCTTCAATGCAATCCTTAGCAAATTAACAATGGTATTTTTCACAGAACTAGAACAAAAAATTTTACAATTTGTATGGAAACACAAAATACCTCAAATAGCAAAAGTAATCTTGAGGAAAAAAAAAAACAAACTAACAGAGGTGGAGGAATCAGGCTCCCAGACTTCAGACTATACTACAGGGCTACAGTAATCAAGACATTATGGTACTGGCACAAAAACAGAAATATAGATCAGTGAAACAGGATAGAAAGCCCAGAATAAACTCAGGTACCTATGGTCACCTAATCTATGACAAAGGAGGCCAGAATATACAATGGAGCAAAGACAGCCTCTTCAATAAGTGGTGCTGGGGAAGCTGGACAGCTACGTGTAAAAGAATGAAATTAAAACACTCCCTAACACCATACACAAAAATAAACTCAAACTGGATTAAAGACCTCATTGTAAGGCCAGACACTATAAAACTCCTAGAGGAAAACATAGGCAGAACACTCTTTGACATAAATCACAGCAAGATCTCTTCTGACCCACCTCCTAGAGTAATGAATATAAAAATAAATATAAACAAATGGGACCTAATGAAACTTAAAAGCTTTTGCACAGCAAAACCCTAAACAAGACAAAATGACAACCCTCAGAATGGGAGAAAATATTTGCAAATGAAACAACTGACAGAGGATTAATCTCCAAAATATATAAGGAGCTCATGCAGCTCAATATCAAAAATACAAACAAGGGCTTCCCTGGTAGCGCAGTGGTTGAGAGTCCGCCTGCCGATGCAGGGGACACGGGTTCGTGGCCTGGTCTGGGAAGATCCCACATGCCGCGGAGCAGCTGGGCCCATGAGCCATGGCTGCTGAGCCTGTGCGTCTGGAGCCTATGCTCCGCAATGGGAGAGGCCACAACAGTGAGAGGTCTGCGTACCACAAAAAAAAAAAAAAAAAAAATACAAACAGCCCAATCCAAAAATGGGTGAAACACCTAAATAGACTTTTCTCCAAAGAAGACATACAGATTGCCAACAAACACATGAAAAGATGCTCAACATCACTAATCATTAGAGAAATGCAAATCAAAACCACAATGAGTTATCACCTCACACTCGTCAGAATGGCCATCATCAAAAAATCTAGAAACAATAAATTCTGGAGAGGGTGTGGAGAAAAGGGAACCCTCTTGCACTGCTGGTGGGAATGTAAATTGATACAACCACTATGGAGAACAGTATGGAGGTTCCTTAAAAAATTAAAAATAGAAATACGATATGACCCAGCAATCCCACTACTGGGCATATACCCAGAGAAAACCATAATTCAAAAAGATACATGTACCCCAATGTTCATTGCAGCACTATTTACAACAGCCAGGACATGGAAGCAACCTAAACGTCCATCGACAGAGGAATGGATAAAGAAGATGTGGCATATACATACAATGGAATATTAGCCATAAAGAGGAATGAAATTGGGTCATTTGAAGAGACGTGGATGCACCTACAGACTGTCATACAGAGTAAAGTAAGTCAGAAAGTGAAAACATTAGTATCGTATATTAACCCATATATGTGGAATTTGAAAAAATTGGGATAGATGATCTTATTTACAAAGCAGAAGTAGAGACACAGACTTAGAGAACAAACATATGGATACTAAAGGGGAAAGGGGGGTTGGGATGAATTGGGAGATTGGGATTGACATATATATACTATTGATACTTTGTATAAAATAGATAACTAATAAGAACCTACAGTATAGCACAGGGAACTCTACTCAATGCTCTGTGGTGACCTAAATGGGAAGGAACTCCAAGAAAGAGGGGATATATGTGTACATATAGCTGATTCACTTTGCTGTACAGCAGAAACTAACACAACATTGTAAAGCAACTATACTCTGATAAAAATTTTTTTAAAACTATTCCTATAGATTATCATAAAAATAAATATTTATTGATTCTCTCCTTGATAAAGATAATGAAAATAACAACAGGCTAAGTTCAATAAATACAAAAGGAAATGAGAAAGAAAACTCAGCCACAAAGCCACCTGGCCTGGCCTGCCTACTTACTCATCTATAAACCAGGGATCTCAATAGAACCTAGTCTAAAGGGCTGTGGGGATTAAATAAAATAATATGTGCAAAGTACATAACATGGTGTCTAGCATATAATAAATATTCAATAACTATTATCTAATATTATTATATTATCATATCCCTTTAGTTTATCTAATTATGTTTATTTTTATTAATATCTCTTCATGTTTACTACCTATTGGTATCTTAACATTTTAATTAAGATTTAGTATGTTCTTTTTGTTTTAAAATATTAACCTCAGGGACTTCCCTGGCGGTCCAGTGGTTAAGACTTCACCTTCCAATGCAGGGAGTGCAGGTTCGCTCCCTGGTCAGGGAGCGAAGATCCCACATGCCTCATGGCCAAAAAACCAAAACATAAAACAGAAGCAATATTGTAACAAGTTCAATAAAGACTTTAAAAATGGTCCACATCAAAAAAATCTTTAGTAAAACATATATATTAACCCTTGGTTATATTTACTACAAATGCATTCTCTTTTTTTTTTTCTGCTTTTCAACATAAGAAACTAAGTTACTTCTCTTAATATTTTCTTGATATTTACCATTGCTTTCAAATGTAGAAAAATCTTCCCTATTCCAGAAATACATGGTAACATATGTTTCTTTGAAGTTTCTCTCTTTTTTTTTTTTTTTTTGTGATAGTAACAGGACATTTTACATTTAACTCTTTAGTGTAGCTGGAATTGGGGGAAGGGAATAAAATGAGGACCAAAACTTAATTTTTCATCAAACACTGTTTACAATACAAGCCTCACATACTGGATAATCTTTTCCTTCATCATTGCTTTATATTACAGGCATGCCTCAGAAATATTGCAGGTTCGGTTCCAGAAAACTGCAATAAAGTGAATATCACAATGAAGGGAGTCACATGAACTTTTTGGTTTTCCAGTGCACATAAGAGTTATGTGTACACTGTACTGTAATCTATTAAGTGTGCAAAGCATTATGTCTAAAAATACAATGTACATACCTTAATTTTAAAATACTTTATTGCTAAAAACTGCTAACCATCATTTGAGCCTTCAGTGAGTCCTAGTAGAAACATCAAAGATCACTGATCAGAGATCACCATAACAAATATAATAACGACGAAAAAGCTTGAAATATTGTGAGAATTACCAAAATGTGACCCAGAGACACAAAGTGAGCAAATCCTGTTGAAAAAACGGCGCCGATAGACTGCTTGATTCAGGGTTGCCACAAACCTTCCATTTGTGAAAAAAATGCAGTATCTTTGAAGTGCAATAAAGCAAAGCACAATAAAATGAGGAATGTCTGTATGTGTTCAGCCCGGCTCATCGGCTTTAAAAGATCCAGCTGCTCAAACCTCAACTAAAAATCCAGGTTTTGTCTCCCACTCTCCATTCTGAACCTGTTGGCTCTGGTCTGAGCACTTGGTCTAGTCCACGGCTTTTCACTTAGATTTCCTTCCCTCCCTACAACAAGCACCTAGATGTTTGACTTAGGTTAAACTTAGGTCTCTGACTTCACTTGGCTTCTGCTGACCCCTCTGCCCAACGTCGCCTGTGGCAGTGACCAGATTTGATTATGGATGTGGCATGTTTCGGTAGGCTCTGAACTTTCACTTCTGTTCCCGGTCATACTGAGCCCTTCAAACCCACAGCTATGTTTGACAGCTTACTTTAAACTAGATCAGCAAATGTCAGGGCCAAAGCAGTGATCTGCTCACCTCTCTAAAACCATAGCTCTTAAAATAATTCCTTACTATTCCATGTTAGAGTTTCAACACTTTTATGAAAGAGTTTTGTATCTTATCTAGTAATTTTAGTTGTTCTTGGCCTCCTCTTACTAGAAATGGACTTGTTCTGCATTATAATTTAACTTTTCAATTAAATGCATGTGTGTTGATTTCCTATCTAAATTATATGTCTCCTCAGTGCCAAATTATTCTTTGTACCTAATGCAGTGCTTAACCCATGGTAAACACTCAAATAATATTTGACAATAATTATGAAGACAGTACTGACTTCATAATTCAGCCAGAAGCTTCAGATTGAGAAATGCCCAAATAATTATAAAATATCTGAAACACTGACTCTTAAAAATGATATTTCTTACCATAGAATACTTTGAAGTAATTAGGATTGTAACATGATTGGAAAAAAAGATAAAATCTAGAGTCTGTCTATAACATGTCTCTGTTTAGTCAATTAAAAATATTTATGAGGCAAATGCAAAAGAAGTACAAACATGAAGGTCAGGGAGTGAGAAGAGGCACCATCATAAATATGTTTTTTCTATTCTCCAGCAAGAGTTTAGGAATAAATCGCTTTACACCTTTGATTTCATTAATAGTATGGAGGACTTAAAAAAAAATAGTATTGAGGACTTGTTGTTCCAAATGTTTGTGAAACCCACATAATTATGTTTTATTTACTACAGGTCCTTCTCCACTTACAATGAGGTTATGTCCTGATAAGGCCACCCTACGTTGAAAATATCATAAGTCAAAATTACATTTAATACATCTCACCTACTGAACTTCAGGGCTTAGCCTAGCCTACCTTAAATGTGCTCAGAACACTTACATGAGCCTTCAGTTGGGCAAAATCATCTAAAACAAAGTCTATTTTAGAATAAGGTATTGACTATCTCATGTAATTTATTGGATATTGTATGGTTAAGTGAAACACAGATTGGTGTCTGGGCCCAGGATGGTTGTCAGTGTATCAGTTGTTCACCCTTGTGATCGTGGGGCTGACTGGGAGCTGTGGACTGTTCCTGCCCATCTCTCATCATATGTGAGAGCCTCATACCACATATTGCTAGGCAGGGGAAAGATAAAATTCAAAGTACCATTTCTACTGAATGCATATTGCTTTCACATCATCTTAAAGTAAAAAAAAAAATCTTATGTTGAACCATCGTAAATCAGGGGAGCATAAGTCCACAGGGAAAAGTAAGGTTGTTTTGTTCATGACTATTCACAGTACTGAACTCATTGCTTAGCACAAAGCAGGTGCTAAATAAACTTTTATTAAATGAATGAGTGGATGCAGTACATCCAGAGGCACAAGACCTGGTTCTGCCTCAGGGAATTTAAATCTTACACAGGGGGAAAGGGTGAGGGGCTCCCATTTGTTTAGTATTTTCCACATGCCGGTTTCCATGCATTAAATCATTTACTGCTTGCAAGGACCTCACGAGATGGCTACTATTACCATAATTTGTATGCACTTCTATCTGCTTTTCAAGATGAGGAAATTCAGTCTTACAGAAGATATGGAGGTTGCCCAGAGTCACATCGTTTTTAAATGGAAAAGCCAGTATTTGTCTGAATTCAGTGTTCATACTCTTTCTTGTATTCTACAAAGTCTCTCTACGATTGAAACAAAAGTGATAAAATACAACACGTAATTAAATTTTAAAATGTCCAGGGGTGAGTATAAATGATTTATAAATTCAAAAAATGAGAAGAGTGAAAATAAAATAGTCAGAACAGACTCATGGGGCAGTGGGGATTTGAGGTAACTCCTAATGTCTCTAGACATAGAGTAGAGCAGAGATCACTTCAGGAAAAGCAATTTCAGAAGTCCCATCAGGACTCTTTAAAGTCAATAAATGTGTTTTTTTTAATGGTATTGTTTGATTAGCACTATAAATAATGTGGAGGCCGGAAATGGTTTACTCACAAACCACATAACATAGCTTAGGCATTATATGGGCATGCGAAGAATGAGACTGATACAGTCTTGGCTTTTGCCCTACATATACTGAAAAATAATTGAGTGGGAAATGCTTAGGATATTCACACAATACTTTACTAATCTAAATGATAATACTCAATATCTGAGTCCGTGTTATGCCTAGTGATGACTGCATAGAAAATCATGAAGAGCCAATAATACATTCTGATTTCTGCAAAGAGCTAACGTGGTAATTTCACCACTTGATGAGGAGGATGCTAACTGTCCAGTGCAAAATTGGCAATGACCTCTATGAAATGACTGGCTCTCCAGATTCAGACAAAATGTAGACAGGGTATCTTACTAGTTAAGCATTTCATTTTTCAAAGCAATGCTTACTGGCATTATGCTGATTTGAGAAACCCCATTTGACTGTTAATGAAAACTTAATGGAGCTGACATAAGTAAGATGATCTTAAGCCTGCCTCACTCTAAATTGCTTTTTTTTGTTGCCTTCTGGAAAATTGCTGGATCATTGAACACTGATGTCATGCCAGGGTATGGAAGAAGAACTGGTAAACAACATTGAGAAGGTGAAGGAGGTCCAGAATTCAGCCAGGCAGGTCTTAGGGTCGCGTAAGAGATGAAGAAGTAGCAAGCAGCAAATCAGAGCAAAGGCTACGAAATTAGTGATGTAGAAGGTGATCAAGACAGACCTAATTTTGCTTCCCAGTTGTGCTATTTAATAACTGTTAATTTGGGGAAGTTACATCACAAAGATAGATTATAAAAATAGTGTCTCCTGCAAATACTTATTGTGAGGGTCAGGCGGAAAAATTCAGGTAAAACACTTAGCATTGTGCTTGACACACATAATTTCTCAAAAAAGAATGACAGCTTTCTCTAATCATTATTATCATCATCATCAACACTAACAGGAACAAACAAGACAAATGTATAGAGATTAAGATATGTGAAAGAAGGGAATTCCCTGGCAGTCCACTGGTTAGGACTCAGTGTTTTCACTGCTGAGCATGTGGGTTCAGTACCTGGTGGGGGAACTAAGATCTCACAAGCTGGGCAGTACAGCCAAAAACCAACCAAATAAACAAAAAGGTATGTGAAAGAAAAAGAAGGAATAACAAATTCTAGTACCACAAGACAGGCAAAGGTCAAAATTCTAGCACAGCTGTTCCTAGAATCACAAAATGTTGGAAGGGCATTTAGAGATCGTCGAGTTTTACAAATGAGCAGCCCAACACTAAGAAACGTCTCAGCGGTACAACTACTTTTGAAAACATTCTGGCAGTTTTTTATAACATTCAACACGGACTTACCATGTTTACACGGACAACCTAGTAAGTCCATTCGTAAGTATCTACCCAAGAGAAATAAAAGCTTATGTTTACACAAAGACTTGCACGTAAATATTCACAGCAGCTTTATTCATAACAACCTAAATTGGAAACAATTAAATGTCCATCAGCAGGAGAATAAATAAATAAATTTCATACAATAGAACACATTCAGCAATAAAAAATGAACTACTGGTACACACAACAGCATGGATGAATCTAAAATCATCATGCTGAGTAGAAGCAGTACAAAGGCGTACATACTGCCTGATTCTATTTATCTGAAGTTCTAGAGAACACATACTAATCTCTAGAGATCCAAAGAATAGCATTAGTTGTCTGATGCCTTGCGGGGAGAGAGGTAGGAAGTGAGAATTTGACTGTGAAGGGGCACAAGGGAACTTTTTGGAGTGATGGAAAAATTTTATATCTTTCATAAAATGTTTTATATCTTGATTGTGCTGGTGGTTACAAAGTGCATAAATTTGTCAACACTCATTAAAACTGTGCGCTTAAAATGGGTATATTTTATTGTACGTTAATTATACCTGAATAAAGTTGATTTTAAAACCAGAGCGAGAGACAAAGAAAGATGGCTTGATGCCTTACTCTTTCCAGGGGCAGAGCCAGGATTCCAAGCCAGGTCCTTGCTGGCTAGTGAGCTAGACTAGCACTTAGCTATGCTCATGAGGCTGAGCTTTGCTCAGTAATCAGTGCATCTTTGCTCTGCTTGCTCTTCTTCTGAGAGCTAGTCTGGTGAAATGGCATCAGTCTTGGCTTTGGCACAAAGATATGGGTTGGTGTCATGGCTTCCCAAAGCCATGGTCTTGGCCAGGTTGTTAGACCTCTCTGAGCTACCTTTTACTCATTTGTCAATTGGGGATAAAATTACTATCATAGAATTCCTATAAAGACAAAATAATATAGGTACTACCTGATGCATGACTGACTAAAGTTTTAAAATGAAAGCTATGAAATCTCTGGTCATGTCTATCTGTAAGTATGTACGTATGTATGAGACAGACCTACAGTCATTTTGGAAAAGGACCGGGGAATGGCCCTGGGCAAAACAGGCCTTGCAAGCTAAAGAACAAAGGTCCTGGGGGCCTGAGTCCCAGAGACCAAAAAAAAAGACAAAATAATATAACACAAAAAGTGACCAGAAAATGACAGGCAATCAATAAATTGCAGCCAGCCATGACTACTATTAATTTCTTAAAAAGAACATCCCAGACCTGAAGCTGTGCCACAAATAAATCTTGTCTCGTGAGGTTGAGAGAGAAAGCCTCCAGACTGCCTGTATTCACTCATTCAACAAATAACACTCAGTGCCTATGATGTGCAAGGCTCTGTTCTAGACTCTTAGGATTCAACAAAGAACAAAAGAGGTACAAATCAATAAACCAATGTATGTACATGTCAGGTGGCAATCTGTGCCAGGAAGAAAAATAAGCCAAGTAAGAGGGAAAGAGAATGAATAGGGGTGATAGGAAGATGCCATTTTATATGGGGTGCTTAGAAGCAGCAGATCTATTGACATAATAGTTGAACAGAAACTTGAAAAAAAAGGAGAGAAGGAGTTATGCAGAAAAGTAGTTGGATGGAAAGTATTGCAGACAGAGGAAAGAGCAGGGAAGAAACTGACACAGAAGTCTGCTTGGCCCGTTCTGGGATCAGCAAGAAGACCTGTGGGCCTATGTGTGTTGTTTACACAATTTAGAGCAATGCCAGCTATTTGGGCAGCATGTGATGACAAGTAATTTACCAACTGTTCAGAACATTGAACTCTACCTCTGCACTATTTGTACTGGGATTTGCTCCATACACACAAATCTTCATATCAAATTCCTATTGTTATCATCATGCTTAGCTTTGGTGCCAGGAGGAAGTAGTTACTTATCTATGTACACTTTGTAAATGGTAACCATTTATTAAAATAAAATAAAAATTAGTAGATACTGGTCCAAATGAGTTGCCTCTTTGTCTAAGAGAGATGTGAATTCACACACTCAGCGTGAGTAGGAACAGCTGAACTCAAGGGTGCCATCTGTCATCATGGGAAATGATGTTCTCCATTCCCATCATCCACCTGGAAGCAGGGGAGACCATGAAGACGGGCATGGCAGATGGAAGTGCACAGTTCCACCACTTCTCATTCTGATTTTCTCCTGTGTCTTAAGAATGAAAAGTGCAAAATCCAGAACCATGCTCTAAAATAACGCTTCCTTTATTTGCGGCATTCTCTGTTCATGAAGCTCCACAGAGTGGGGTGCAGTGAAACAAGCCCAGCACCAGCACTGAAGCAGCAGGTGAACATCAGGGCTGGAGTCAGCCAGGACACTGGGTTCCTTTAAAAGTGACACTAAGACCCTGAACACAGACCTGATGGCAACCAGTGACTTCTTTCCTGGCTATTCCTAGTCATCCAAGGTTTCCTTCCAGGAGGAATCAACAGAGGAGGACAAAAGCCAGGGGTGCTTCCTTATCTTCTGCTATGAGCACGATCCACCTGAACGCTGAAATGCTCTCTGGCCACGTACTGGGACACAGTGGAATCCAACCCCTGGAATGAAGCCTCAGGGGTCATTCTGGGGAGCACCAAGCTAAAGCCAGGCAGATCATGGCCCAGGGTGGTTAAGAAGCGCAGGCAGGGTGCGAGCAGGCAAACCACAAGAGTCGCTAGAAACAAATGTCGGCATCAGTGATAAATGTAAGTAGAGTCAGGATCCATCAGGGGCAAAATGAAGACCCAGGTGGAGATCCAAGGGAGCAGTCCTCTTTAGTTCTCAGGGAAAGAATATTTTGGCGAGGACCCTTTTAAAAGGCTGAGAAAACTCTTTCTCAATTCTGTTGTTTTACATCTTAAAGTAACTACTCACAGCCGATCTCATTCACCTTGGTAATCTGCACCTAAACTCTGCTTTCATTAGCAGAGACAGTGAAAGCTGGTTGTGTTAACAAATGTTCTAAAGAAAAAATAATCGCAAAAGAGCGCAGTGAGAGACTCAGTTTTTCTGTGGGAAGATCTTGAGTGTTTAGTCAATTCAGCCCACTCGCATAGACTAAACATTAAATAAACTGATTGCAGTTTATTTGGCTATTGCTAAACCACAAAAGCACTGAGCTGAAATCCAAATTTAACTTTAGACAAGCATGAAGACAGGACACTGCTTAGTTTCCTGAATTCACTGAATGTTGCATAGAACTGTCCCACACGTAGGCCAACCAATGGTGCTTCACACACATGTGGATAAAGTTCTAACAAAAGCTGCTGTTGAATCTATGTTGATTTGTATATAAAGTTATCAAAAACCAGAAAATTAAAAGGAAGCAGAAATGTTATAAAGCATTACCTAAGTTCAATGATATTGCATATAAATGATATTGGCAATACATAGAAAGCTCTATATTTTAAAACTTTAATTCAAAATTGAAAATAAATGGTTATAATAATATTGATGAATAGATACTGACTGGGTGTTTTACATTTTTATAAGTACTCCACATACCACTTTTCAAAAATAGCTTATATTTCTCAGTACATGACAGTTTCAAAGTGTTGTCAGGAAAGTTCACTCGTTTAATGCTCGTAAAAACCCTGAAAGATAAATATTATTACTATGCCAGCCATTTTCCTGAAGAAACCAAAACTTTGATATGGTAAATTATTTTCCCAACTTTCTACAGGCAAGCACCAATGGCACACCAAGATTGGTTACAAAAAGATTTTTGATTCCAAAATCCTTTACAAGTTTCCCATTCTGCCTTTTCCAGTAAAACCTGAAAACAATTTGACACAAATAAAACTGATGAGTGAAGACTCTCCGCATATGCAAGGCATATTTCATGATCATAAATACTAAATATGACTTTTTTGTTTTTTTGTGTGTGTGTATGAAAGAGAGAGAGAGAGGGAAAGAGAGGCAGCCCTCGGGGAGGGAAAGAACTGTTTCATTTAGTCACTATGCCTTTCTCTGTACTCCACCCCCTCAACACACACTCTTTTTTTTTTTAACCATTTTTGTATCTTAAGAGTTACCCATTTCCCTTACCAAACTCTCCGAAGCTGGTTAGCTAGCATTTTCCAAAATCCGTAAAATGATAGCCCTCAATATTAAAGAGGTTTCGCTGATATCTATTCTAATACATAGGTCTCTGGTGTAAATTAAATGGTGCATTTTAAGACTGGTTCACCCAAGCAATGATAACTATGCAGTCTCACTGAACTTATTAACTTAATCAATGCTTCTATTAATTTTAAATATATAATTTTTAAGGTATATCATACACACAGGACAACATGTGAGAAGATCTTGCTGTTATATATATAGTGGCAAGGTAAAACAGAATGCCATGTAGTGCAAAGATGGTAAGGAGGTTTCCATTACAATCCTATTCCAACTGATTGGTAGCTGCTGCCTGAAGCTGTGTTTTGTAAAATAACCTGAGGCCAAGACCAGAACCCAAGAAAGGGAATACAGAGATTGATTAAGAATGTCTGTCATGGCTTCAGGAGTGGGGAGTTATACTTCTCATCCTGAAGGTATTCTATCTTGCCAGACTAAGAAATAAAATATTAAATGTCTTTCATTAAAAGGCAAATTCATAATTTACATGCCAGTCTATAAAGAGAATCACATACTTATTTCTAACTCCCTGAGGTTGACTTCTGGATGGACTCCAAGTGATGGTTTTAATCAATGGTACATTGGGTAATTTTAGAGCCTGAGAATAGTCCCAGTCTGGCATCTGACTGTGGGTACATTTCAGTATGTGGGGCAGTAAAGCAGAGAAGTTGGAAAAGAGAAAAAGGAAGGGAAAAGAGTGTACTTCAAGACCGATCGGGATATTTAGAAGTGCGTTCGCTAAATACTGGCAACGTCTGACGTGAGTGCTGCCACATCAAAGTTCAACACATGCAGTCAGTCCAAGTGTTTAGCTTGTCACTCTCCTTCCTACCTTCGGCCCCTGCTTTCAGCCCCTCGACTCTCTCCAATTCACTTGTGACCCTGTTTGAACCTACAGAGGCTCAGCATGAAGTTCATACATTAACAGTGAAATGCAAAACAGCTTAATTGAATAAAAATTGCAAATCACTCTTATTTTTCTCCTAGTGTCATTTCATTAGGTCTGTCTTTTCTGAAACTGCCTACATTTGCAGAGTTAACCTTTAACTTTCCTATTGGTTTGGACAGAGAGTTGGTTCTTTGTAGTATCTTAACATCTAGAAGACAAAGAATATAAATGAAAAGCTGAATGAATATCCAAGCCCTCCCTTCCCTTCCAATTGCCAAGAAAATGCAAGCCTCTGTTTCTCCTTTGTTTGCCATTCATAAATAAAAGCAGATCCCTTTCAGGAGTTGGTGTGAGGTGATAAAATCACTGAGGTGACCCTGACTTAAGTCTCAAATGTGCTACCTTGACAAGTAAAGTACAGTTTCAGAACTCAATCCCCTTTTGATCATTTCAGCTCTCAAGATCTTTGGTGCTGGAGGTAGTTACAGGAATATTCAGTAGACAGATACAATCATTCCTGTTTATAAAGTTCCTGTAAAAGAAGAAAGCAGACCAAGTCTCCCTACTGTGGATTGTGGATTGAAATATATTTAGCCAATGAAAACGCAAGCCACAGAAGACAGTGGAGAGAGGGTATAGTGTGTATTTCTTGGCCAGGAGGTCACTGGGCCTTGAAATGCAAGGAGTTAAAGAGGAAAATTTGCTCACTGCCGTCTCCTTCAATTAACCCCCCAGGAAAATGCTCTCATTAATCACTTGCTACTTCAGACATGACTTTCTAGCCCCTTGTTTCATGTGCATAATCATATTCCTCTTTTCATCATACAGTCATCTTTTGGGTACCATAAATCTGGAAGCATGTTGGGGAGACATAAATAAACCAAGCCCTGCCTTTAAAAAAGAGATCACATTTTTTGTGGTGCAGAAAATAATGTCATTTAGTCAGGTCTCTGCTCATATATCCCCTCCTCAGAGCAGCCTTCCATCACTCTGCCACTTAAAATAGCAACTCCCTGAAGTCCTCTACTTTCTTCTTCTGTGTATTTTTTTTTCATGGCACTTACAGCTTCCTGGAATTACATTACATTTGTTTATTGTCAGTCTCCTCCAATAGAATGCAAATTCCATGAAGGTAGAGATTTTGCGATTTTTATGTTTTGTTCTCTGCTGTATTTTCAGATCCAAGAGTTTTCTGGTATACAGGAAGCTCTCAATGAATATTTGCAAGATGGTTGAATTCATGGGTGCATGAGCTGCAGACAGCTTACATGGCGGTTAAAACTTGAGTTCTGAAGTCAGACATCTGGGTTTGAATTTTCTTTACACAGATTACCTTTGGAAAATTATTCACTTACCTAAAGTCTCAGTTTTCATTTTTCTGTTATATGAAGATAACAGTAATACTTAGCTCATAAATTGCTTGTGCCTGATGTATAATTAGTATTCAGTACATATCATATTATTACAATAGAGGCATGGACACAAAACAAGAAAGTACAAAGTCAGAGAACACTCCAGCTGTGTCTTAAAGACAGGGAGGGTACAACCTGTAGAAGGGACAGCACAGACAAAAGTACACGGAAACAATTCAAAGCTTTTTAAGGGTGATGGAATGCAGAAGCTAAGGCAGCAATACAGAATGCCAGATCATCCAAAGATGCCCAAGGACAATATCATAATCCTGGCTGGGCCAGAGCCTCATAACACGCTTTCATCAATCACAGAAAGAAAATCCTATCTTCTCTCTTCAATAATAGGACTCAGCAATATTTAATAAATTGAGAAACTCTAGAAGAGTCTTTTCTCTAGCTAAACACCATACGTGCTCCTAGGACTTAAGAAGATGAAGAGATGGAGGATGGTAAAAGACAAAAAATCTGAGCCTATCCCACTGGCCACAGGCCCTTTAAACTTGCTTGGACCTCCCCACCCCATGCACTACCCATCTGAAAAACGCAAGTTACAAAGAGCAATGATAATGGAAAAGGCCCCTGGAACTCCCTTTTGCCCATTCTTGACCTGCTTGCCCTCTGAACCATCTTCAGCTAACTCTGAGTTCTTCCTGAGTAACTCAGTCTCAATCCCTACCTCTGTCTCACTGACCATGAAGTCTTATAAGCCACCACTGGGGACTGGGGTTTGGGCTTCTTCTGTTGTAAGGGGGCCTTGACTTAGTCTTTTGGCAACCAGGATTCCTTTACTACATTGGGCAGAAGCATCTTTCTGGAACCTCAAGACTTAGATGCCAGGCTCTACCTCGATCCATGAAGTCTACACCCAAATAATTAACCCCAGCCATTGTCTCTCAACCTCACCTACAATGAAGAATGTGGAATCAGGAGACATGGATTCAATTCCAGTTATACCCCTTATAATTATACTCCAAGACCGATATAGGATTTCTCTGGTTAAGGATACCCAACAGGCAATACAAGGGAGACCAAGACCTTTGACCATCCCCACCTCGGAGGGCAGCAGAGGCAGGTACTGAGGCCCAAGAGAGGGGACCCTGATTGTCTGTATTTGAAGGAAGTCTAGTTGGGCAGGTAGAATATGGTACCTTGAGGAACTGCAGCAGGGAGCAGTGAAGACTTACACAGCAGTTGCTATTGAGGGACTTTGACACAGAGTTAGAGGAGCCTTAGCAGGTTGGGTAGCCTGAGATAAGGGGGACCAAACATCCAGTATTGCTCAGATAGTGTGATGAGCAAGCTGGAGAAACAGGGGCATGGATCAGTAGATAAGTCCAGCTTCCTGGTGACCTGAAAGATCTAGGTATTTCCTTGTGAGACTGAAAGAAGCATTGTAGGGCACTATTTTGAGTTACCGTGCTAAAGAAAGAACTTTTAGCACGTGGGGCAGTGTTGAAGTTTACTTGCAAGAATTGAACATGTAGGTAATACATAGAGATAAAAATCTTGATTCCCCCAGGTCACCTGTTCCACCTCTTTTTTGTGGTTTCTAACCTCTCTATCTCCATTTCCTTAACTATAAAATAGACTCAAAATGTTTTCCATCTGACTGAATTTTGGAAAGATAACATGATATTCAAGTTAAAGCCTTATAACAGTGCATGGATTATATAAGCAATTGATAAATGTTCATTCTGTTTATTAGTTTGTAAGATATATATAATTAATGAAGATTTAATTAGCAATTTTTTTGGCCAGCCATTCTAAGTCCTTTACATTAATTACTTCATTAAATCCTTAAACAACCCTAAGAAATCTGTACTATCACCTCCACTTTGCAGATAAGGAAACTGAGGCATATCCAGTGAAAGCCACTAGTCCCAGGTCACACTGTTAGCAAAAGGCAAGCTGAGGTGTAAGCCCAGGCAACCCAGTTTCAGATCCTGAATTCTAAACACTCTGCTTACTCTGCTGCCCCTCTAAATAAGGGGTATAGTATTGCCCTCTGAGAGTCAAGCTATGAAATAAACACGGCAACATGCAAAATCCCTCCAAGGAGTCAGAATCACCATCTGGCTAGAGTCAGCCTTCCCTGTAAACTCACTAGAGTTATTAATGTGGTGATCTTAAAAGGGGAGTTGGTCAACCATGGAACACGAAAAACTGAGGCTCCCAGAGACAAAGACTAGCAGTGCATGTACAACCCTAAGCAGGGGTGAGGGAGCCTTTGGTCACCAGACAAAAATATTAAGGCCAGTACTCCTACAGAAGAGAAAAAGTGCCCCAGATATCTTAGCTGAGGTATTCTTCTTAAGATCAACCAATTCTCTTTGCTGTGATGTCATGCTCGCCAAGCAAATGTCTGATTAGTTTGCCTATAGAAAAAACGAAAAATGTGTTGCTCTGGAGATTCAAGTATTTTGGGTAACTTTAAAAAATAAAAACAAAAACAGGATTCTCGCTTAAATACCAATCGTTGCTGTATTTATTGAGTGTACTCTTCCCCTGAAAGCTCTCTCTGCCATCAGTCAACATAAAATTAAGCCTTTGAAGTGGAAGGCCAGACACGTGCAATTATACAGAGAATCCGCTAAGGTAAAGACTGCCACACAAGGGCTCTTACAGCCAGATGGTCAACCTCCACTGGTGAAATGCATTCACCCCATCGAGCACCCTTGCAATGTCATCATGGCTCAAGATAGGGCTAGGCCAGCCCCAAGATCACTAATGCTGAATCCTGGTGTTAGACTAGGGAATTGTAAACCCTTCTAACAGTCTGTCCTAAGATTAGGGTTGGTGAGACTGAGCCTACACATGGGCGCTTGTGGCTTCAAAAATTAGCCATGATTGCAAATAGGGAGGAAGAAACTAAAAACAGGGAAGGACAAGTGTCCTGCTAACAGTGGCACCAGTCAAGTCATTTAACTGCTCTGAGTCTTAGTTTCCTCATAGAAAGCATTTTAGATGACATGTCTGCTTCACTTACCTCTATAAGCACCTCTATGAGAATCAAAATCTATATGAAATCATCCTGTGAACTGTATGTAACTACATCACACTAAAAAGTGCTAAGGTGGACCTCGAGTGTATGACGGCTGTCATTCACACAGCGCTTATCACACACCAGGTACTGTTCCAAGTCGTGTTTTTGTGTTAACTTATTTCATGCTCACAATCACCCTGTTGTAAATGCTTAATGTGTCACCTAGAAACTGCCTGCAGGACAGACAGGCAGCCAAGTCACTTCATTCCCCAGCTACCACGGCAGTGCTGGTGACTGACCACTCAGAGCCAAGTTACTCTCAAGAAATTGCTTTCAGCCAAAGGGCACTACCTCACCAAAGGTTATGACCCCTGGCTGGGGGTAGCCCACTTCCAGTAACTAGTTGGCATGGGTGACAGGGGACAAAGTCCCAGCCCCCTTGCCTTAATATGAGACCACTCTGAAGGGCCATCCAGCCCCACAGATCCCCGTGGGAAGGGCTGAGGCCCCAACGGTACCTGCATCACAGGTCAACTTCTCACTAGGCCCCTTCCTGCCCCTCTCACTCCCTTACAATGCTACTCCCGGGAACCTTCCCCAGTGCATCATCTCTCACAGATAGCTGCCTCAGAGCGTGTTTGAGGGGGTACGAAATTTAAGACAGACCCGGTGGATTATTATTATTATTATTCTCATTTTAGAGAGGTGAAGTAATTTGTTCAAGTTCACACATCTAGTAAGTAGCAGAGCCAAGATGTGAAACCTCGCCACCTAGAAACATCTAGAAAATGTTCTTACTGTAATATTTGGCTCAGGAATTCCTCTATGTGAATGGACTGCTTGTGTTTGACATGTACCTTGATTAATGGTTGGGCTAGAAGCTGAGCCCTAGGAGCTAGACGTTGGTTGCTGCCATAACTTCAGAGGCAGGGAAAAGCTGCTCCGAAAAAAATAGCAAGACAGATTTGTAGCCGAGTATTTAGAGATTAACCCAGAATGGGGGAGATGGGAGGAAAGAGAGTGCAGGGAGAGATGAGGCAATTTAATTGGGGGGATGCTGTAGGCTGTGTGATGTGATCCCTCCCTGTGACATGCCTCCCTCCAAATATCTTCAGTAAAATCTACCCAACTCAGGACATGTTTGGTAGTGTATTCATTTACTAGAGCTGCCATAACAAAGTACCACAAACTGACTAGATAAAGAACAGAAATTCACTGTCACAGTTCTGGAGGCTAGATGTCCAAGATCAAGGTGTCAGTAAGGTTTCCTTCTGGCTCTGCAGAAAGGATCTGTTCCATGCCTCTTCCCCGAGCTTCTGGCAAACATTGGTGTTTCTTGGTGTACAGAAGCCTCACCATGACCTGTGCCTTCATCTTCACAAAGAGTTCTCCTTGTGTCTGTATCTGTGTCCATATTTCCTCTCCTTATAAGGACGCCAGTTATACTGGATGAAGGGCTCACCCCATTCCTGTATGACTGCATCTTAACTTAACTGCATTTGTAACAGCTCGATTTCCAAATAACGCCACACTCTGAGGTACTGTGGGTTAGGACTTTAACATATGAATTTTTGCAGTATACAATTCAACCCATAACTGGTATGGATTGACTTTCTGGTGGAAATATTTTAAGAGTTTGACTTCTACATCTGGGTTGACATGGAAGTAAAAAGAAACCACAAGATGTGGTCAGTAGATCTGTGAGAAAAAATTCCGGCATGGCCTAGTGCTTTCTCAATTTGAGGAATTGGGGTTAGAGGCAAGCCTGCCCACGTTTGAAAGACTGGCAGACCGACCTAAAATCTGATGACAGTGTCTGGAAATGAAGTCATTTCAAGGACCTCTATCCATTGCCTCCCCACTATGACCTTCAGACCTTATACAACCAACTCTATCCTCCCAACGCTCCAAAACGATCATCTTCTCCCATAAATCCTCAGGTCCATCGGAGGGAGAATTTCTTCTACCTCTTTTACATCTTCTGCATGTCTAGCACACAGGGAAATGCCCTACTGGAGGTTGATTACTGGGAGATTTCTGCAAGGGAGTTCATAGTACCTAGATTGCTTGTGAACACATACAATTTGTGGTGATGTAGCACTGCAACGGCTAGACTGATACACATCATTTTTCTTGGTGTCTGATTTAAAGAAAATCTCATAGCACAAGAAATATAGCAGTATATGGTACGGGAATTTCCTACTCAAGTGGTCGGAGCTAAAAATCCAGCTCTATCAGCTATTAGCTGTGTGACTTTGGGCAATTTACTTAATCTTCCTGTGCTTCATTTCCCTTGTCTGTAAAATGGGGATAATAACACATCTCATCTCAATGGGCTGTTGTGGGAACTAGCTGAGTTAAACTAAGTAAAACAGTGTTGGCTCTCACATAGTAAGCTCTCAATAAAATTGCAGCTATTATAGTGTCACAATAGCCACTCTCCTTCATACTATCAAAACGTGGTACTGGAAACTTATACGAGATGGTCAAAATAAGTATAACACTTAAAATTAAGTAGAACAGAGGAAATAGCTCTGCCTTGTAAGACTCATAACCATGGGTGAAACTTAAATCATTGGTCAGGGGCCAGGCAATATTCACAAGATACTTAGGCCATTACACATATTTCAGATAGAAACTTCCTGAGCCCAGAACCTACATTATCAACCAACTCAACTACATAACCAAAAATAAAAATTCATGGCTCAAGCACTGATGATAATAATTTAACTATATGTGTAGTCTATCAACATCATTAAACAGACAATCTGATGGCTTAAGAATATAAATACTAGACCAAGATGCAATTTCAGAGTAACCATTACCTTTCTCCCATTTTAAAAATGTCTTGGGGGAAAAAACCAATGGCACCTCATAGACAAGAGCTGTTATGAAAAAAACTGGCAACAAGAAGTAAGGTATCTATTTGATAATAAAAGCCAGAGATCTGATCTACTCACCAGGTTTGGTTCTTTAAAAAAAAGCTCCAAAATGGTGGGGTTCTTGTCTTGGCAAGTCTGTCATGATCTCAGACATTTCTTAGAAATACCACCATTTAGAAGACAGCAGAGGTTCCTCATCTGTAAAATAAGAAAATAAAGGTCAGTATTTCAAGGCCTCATTGGAGAATCAAAGTGAGATCATTTACATAAAGACAATTTGAAAACTATAAAATGTATATATGGTAGTTATTATTATACTTATAGAGGGAATTATGACTTCTCAATAATTACTAGATACTATTATGTGAAAATAGAATAAAATAATTTGAGTAACACATGGCCACATTTGAAGGAAGGCAGGCAGCTATAGTTAGACCTGGTTACTACAAAGGAAACAGAAGTTCAAGATAACATACATACACACATGGCAAAAGCAGGATGGGAACAGTCCTTTCTGATTTCTGATCTTGTCTCTGTCCTTTAGGCTTCCTTCAGAAAAGGAATATGCATGTATGTTACCTTGAGCTTCAGTCTCTCAACTTAGCTTTTCCTGTCATCATCATGCACATTTTTCTTTTATCGGTAAATAAAACATAATTCAAGCTAAGTTCCTCCCTCTTTGTAAATGAAAGTCAGCTCAAAAATATGAAAGAGGTAGCAAAGTTCATACCTCTCCCATAATATCTTACCTAATGTCTTCCAGGAAGAACCCAAACTAGAACCATTTATCTGAATCAAAGCTCAGTGTCTAGAAGGCCATCACACCACTTAACTATGCTGCATAACAAAACACCCCCAAACTAAGTAGCTTTAATAAGTACTTCTTATTGCTCAGAAGTTTATGGATGAACTGGGCAGTCCTCCTGGCCTCAGCTGAGTTCACTTGTGCATCTGTGGTTAGCGGTGGACTCTGTGAGAAACTCTGTTGGCCCTGGTAGAGCTCTCACATGTATCTGTGGGATGACTTGCTGTAGACTGGTCTAGATTGGGCTCAGCTGGGACAATTAGTCACTCCTTGTGATGCTTAACCTTCCAGGAGGCTATCCCAGGCTTGTTCTTTATGGCAGCGGCAGGGGTCTGAGAAACAAAAGTGGGCATGGCCTCCTGAGGTCAGGACTTAGAACTAGAACTTTGTTCCTTCCACTGCATTCTGTTAGCCAAAGCAAGTCACAAAGACCAGCCTGAAATCAGGGACTAGGGAAAGAAATGCCACCTTTTGATACGATCAGCTGGAAATTACACAGTGAAGAAAGTGGATATGGGGAGAGTTGGAGAATTAGCCATCTTTGCAAGCATTCTACTGTATCCAGTAATATGTTATATCACAGAGGATGGGGAACTAGCATATTAGACATTTGCCTTGATTAGCTGGTCTTCACTTTGCAGGATGGAAAGCTCTCAGTTAATCAGGCAGGGGATTTGATAATAAAATAAGATAATTTACTCATCTTTATATTCCCAACACTTAGCATTGCATCAGGCAAATTGTAGGCATTCCACAAAAATGATTAATAATGATAAAAGAAATGATAGTGGAAAATTACTCTATTAGAAATCAGAAACCAGCTGAATCACAATTCAACTATGCCAAATCACCTGTGCGACTTTGGAAGGAAATAATTCAGCCTCCCCGGGATTTTTAGAGACAAACTGGGCATTCTCTAAATTATTCCTTCCTTCCTTCCCTCCTTCCCACCTTCCTTTTTTCCTTCCTTCCTTCCTTTTTCTTTCTTTCCCTTCCTTCCTTCCTTCCTTCCTTTCCTTTCTTTCTTTCTTCCTTTCATTTTAAAATATTAAGTCTGGGGGACTTCCGGGAAGATGGCGGAGATCACCTTCCTCCCCACAGATACACCAGAAATACATCTACACGTGGAACAACTCCTACAGAACACCTACTGAAAGCTGGCAGAAGACCTCAGACCTCCCAAAAGGCAAGAAACCCCCCACGTACCTGGGTAGGGCAAAAGAAAAAACAGAGACAAAGAATAGGGACGGGACCCGCACCAGTGGGAGGGAGCTGTGAAGGAGGAAAGGTTTCTACACACTAGGAAGCCCCTTCGCGGGCGGAGACGGCGGGTGGCGGAGGGGGAAAGCTTCGGAGCTGCGGAGGAGAGCGCAGCAACACGGGTGCGGAGGAAAAGGGGGGAGATTCCCGCACAGAGGATCGGTGCCGACCGGCACTCACCAGCCCAAGAGGCTTGTTTGCTCACCCGCCGGGGCGGGCGGGGCTGGGAGCTGAGGCTCGGCTTCGGTCGGAGCGCCGGGAGAGGACTGGGGTTGGCGGCGTGAACACAGCCTGAAGGGGGCTACAGCTAGCCGGGAGGGAGTCCAGGGAAAAGTCTGGACCTGCCGAAGAGGGAAGAGGCTTTTTCTTACCTCTTTGTTTCCTGGTACGCGAGGAGAGGGGATTAAGGGCGCTGCTTAAAGGAGCTCCAGAGACGGGCGCGAGCCGCGGCCTAAAGCGCGGACCCCAGAAACGGGCATGAGACGCTAAGGCTGCTGCTGCCGCCACCAAGAAGCCTGTGTGCGAGCACAGGTCACTATCCACACCCCCCTTCCGGGGAGCCTGTGCAGCTCGCCACTGCCAGCTTCCCGGGATCCAGGGTCAACTCCTCCTGCAGAACTCACGGCGCGCCTCAGGCTGGTGCAACGTCACGCCGGCCTCTGCCGCAGGCCCGCCCAGCACTCTGTGCCCCTCCCTCCCCCCCCCCGCCCCCCCCCCCCCCCCCCCCCCCCCCCCCCCCCGCCCCCGGCCTGAGTGAGCCAGAGCCTCCGAAGCAGCTGCTCCTTTAACCCCGTCCTGTCTCAGCAAAGAACAGATGCCCTCCGGAGACCTACACGCAGAGGCGGGGCCAAATCCAAAGCTGAGCCCCGGGAGCTGTGAGAACAAAGAAGAGAAAGGGAAATCTCTCCCAGCAGCCTCAGAAGCAGCGGATTAAAGCTCCACAATCAACTTGATGTACCCTGCGTCTCTGGAATACATGAACATACAACGAATCATCCCAAATTGAGGAGGTGGGCTGTGAGAGCAAGATTTATGATTTTTTCCCCTTTTCCTCTTTTTGTGAGTGTGTATGTGTATGTTTCTGTGTGAGATTTTGTCTGTATAGCTTTGCTTCCACCATTTGTCCTAGGGTTCTATCCGTCCGTTTTTTGTTGTTGTTGTTTGTTTTTTTTAATATTTTTTCTTTTTTTCTTAATAATTATTTTTTCATTTTAATAATTTATTACAGTTTATCTTACTTTATTTTATGTTACTTTATCTTCTTTCTTTCTTTCTTTTTTCTTCCTTCCCTCCTTCCTTCCTTCCTTCCTCCCTCATTTCTTTCTTTCTTTCTTTCTTTCTTTCTTCCTTCCTCTCTTTCTTTCTTTCTACTTCTACTAATTCTTTCTTTCTACTTTTTCTCCCTTTTATTCTGAGCCGTGTGGATGAAAGGCTCTTGGTGCTGCAGCCAGGAGTCAGTGCTGTGCCTCTGAGGTGGGAGAGCCAACTTCAGGACACTGGTCCACAAGAGACCTCCCAGCTCCACATAATATCAAACGGCAAAAATTTCCCAGAGATCTCCATCTCAACACCAGCACCCAGCTTCACTCAACGACCAGCAAGCTACAGTGCTGGACATCCTATGCCAAACAACTAGCAAGACAGGAACACAACCCAACCCATTAGCAGAGAGGCTACCTAAAATCATAATAAGTCCACACGCACCCCAAAACACACCACCAGACGTGGACCTGCCCACCAGAGAGACAAGATCCAGCCTCATCCACCAGAACACAGGCACTAGGCCCCTCCACCAGGAAGCCTACACAACCCACTGAACCAACCTTAGCCACTGGGGAGAGACACCAAAAATAACGGGAACTACGAACCTGCAGCCTGCAAAAAGGAGACCCCAAACACAGTAAGATAAGCAAAATGAGAAGACAGAAAAACATACAGAAGATGAAGGAGCAAGATAAAAACCCACTAGACCTAACAAATGAAGAGGAAATAGACAGTCTACCTGAAAAATAATTCAGAATAATGATAGTAAAGATGATTCAAAATCTTGGAAATAGAATAGACAAAATGCAAGAAACATTAACAAGGACCTAGAAAAACTAAAGATGAAACAAGCAATGATGAACAACACAATAAATGAAATTAAAAATACTCTAGATGGGATCAATAGCAGAATAACTGAGGCAGAAGAATGGATAAGTGACCTGGAAGATAAAATAGTGGAAATAACTACTGCAGAGCAGAATAAAGAAAAAAGAACTGAGGACAGTCTCAGAGACCTCTGGGACAACATTAAACGCACCAACATTCGAATTATAGGGGTTCCAGAAGAAGAAGAGAAAAAGAAAGGGACTGAGAAAATATTTGAAGAGATTATAGTTGAAAACTTCCCTAATAAGAGAAAGGAAATAATCAAGTCCAGGAAGCACAGAGAGTCCCATACAGGATAAATCCAAGGAGAAATATGCCAAGACACATATTAATCAAACTGTCAAAAATTAAATACAAAGAAAACATTAAAAGCAGCAAGGGAAAAACAACAAATAACACACAAGGGAATCCCCGTAAGGTTAACAGCTGATCTTTCAGCAGAAACTCTGAAAGCCAGAAGGGGCTGGCAGGACATATTTAAAGTGATGAAGGAGAAAAACCTGCAACCAAGATTACTCTACCCAGCAAGGATCTCATTCAGATTTCATGGAGAAATTAAAGGCTTTACAGACAAGCAAAATCTGAGAGAGTTCAGCACCACCAAACCAGCTTTACAACAACTGCTAAAGGAATTTCTCTACGCAAGAAACACAAGAAAAGGAAAAGACCTACAATAACGAACCCAAAACAATTAAGAAAATGGGAATAGGAACATACATATTGATAATTACCTTAAATGTAAATGGACTAAATGCTCCCACCAAAAGACACAGATTGGCTGAATGGATACAAAAACAAGACTCATATATTTGCTGTCTACAAGAGACCCACTTCAGACCTAGAGACACATACAGACTGAAAGTAAGGGGATGGAAAAAGATATTTCATGCAAAGGGAAACCAAAAGAAACTGGAGTAGCAATTTTCATATCAGACAAAATAGACTTTAAAATAAAGACTATTACAAGAGACAAAGAAGGACACTACATAATGATCAAGGGATCGATCCAAGAAGAAGATATAACAATTGTAAATATTTATGCTCCCAACATAGGAGCACCTCAATACATAAGGCAAATACTAACAGCCATAAAAGGGGAAATCGACAGTAACACATTCATAGTAGGGGACTTTAACACCCCACTTTCACCAATGGACAGATCATCCAAAATGAAACTAAATAATGAAACACAAACTTTAAATGATACATTAAACAAGATGGACTTAATTGATATTTATAGGACATTCCTCCAAAAACAACAGAATACACATTTTTCTCAAGTACTCATGGAACATTTTCCAGGATAGATCATATCTTGGGTCACAAGTCAAGCCTTGGTAAATTTAAGAGAATTGATTCAAGTATCTTTTCCGACCACAACACTATGAGACTAGATATCAATTACAGGAAAAGATCTGTAAAAAATACAAACACATGGAGGCTAAACAATACACTACTTAATAACGAAGTGATCACTGAAGAAATCAAAGAGGAAATAAAAAAATACCTAGAAACAAATGACAATGGACACACGACAACCCAAAATCTATGGGATGCAGCAAAAGCAGTACTAACAGGGAAGTTTATGGCAATACAATCCTACCTTAAGAAACAGGAAACATCTCTAATAAACAACCAAACCTTGCACCTAAAGCAATTAGAGAAAGAAGAACAAAAAAACTCCAAAGTTAGCAGAAGGAAAGAAATCATAAATATCAGATCAGAAATAAATGAAAAAGAAATGAAGAAAACGACAGCAAAGAGCAATAAAACTAAAAGCTAGTTCTTTGAGAAGATAAACAAAATTGATAAACTATTAGCCAGACTCATTAAGGGAAAAAAGGGAGAAGACTCAAATCAATAGAATTAGAAATGTAAAAGGAGAAGTAACTACTGACACTGTAGAAATACAAAAGATCATGAGAGATTACTTCAAGCAACTCTATGCCAATAAAATGGACAACCTGGAAGAAATGGACAAATTCTTAGAAATGCACAACCTGCCAAGACTGAATCAGGAAGAAATAGAAAATATGAACAGACCAATCACAAGCACTGAAATAGAAACTGTGATTAAAAATTTTCCAACAAAGAAAAGCCCAGGACCAGATGGCTTCACAGGCGAATTCTATCAAACATTTAGAGAAGAGCTAACACCTATCCTTCTCAAACTCTTCCAAAATATAGCAGAGGGAGGAACACTCCCAAACTCATTCTACGAGGCCACCATCACCTTGATACCAAAACCAGACAAGGATGTCACAAAGAAAGAAAACTACAGGCCAATATCATTGATGAACATAGATGCAAACATCCTCAACAAAATACTAGCAAACAGAATCCAACAGCACATTAAAAGGATCACACACCATGATCAAGTGGGGTATATTCCAGGAATGCAAGGATTCTTCAATATATGCAAAACAATCAATGTGATAAACAATATTAACAAATTGAAGGAGAAAAACCATATGATCATCTCAATAGAGGCAGAGAAAGCTTTTGACAAAATTCAATACCCATTTATGATAAAAACCCTGCAGAAAGTAGGCATAGAGGAAACATTCCTCAACATAATAAAGGCCATATATGACAAACCCACAGCCAACATCGTCCTCAATGGTGAGAAACTGAAAGCATTTCCACTAAGATCAGGAACAAGACAAGGTTGCCCACTCTCACCACTCTTATTCAACATAGTTTTGGAAGTTTTAGCCACAGCAATCAGAGAAGAAAAGGAAATAAAAGGAATCCAAATCGGAAAAGAAGAAGTAAAGCTGTCACTGTTTGCACATGACATGATACTATACATAGAGAATCCTAAAGATGCTACCAGAAAACTGCTAGAGCTAATCAATGAAATTGGTAAAGTAGCAGGATACAAAATTAATGCACAGAAATCTCTGGCATTCCTATACACTAATGATGAAAAATCTGAAAGTGAAATCAAGAAAACACTCCCATTTACCACTGCAACAAAAAGAATAAACTATCTAGGAATAAACCTACCTAAGGAGACAAAAGACCTGTATGCAGAAAATTATAAGACACTGATGAAAGAAATTAAAGATGATACAAATAGATGGAGAGATATACCATGTTCTTGGATTGGAAGAATCAACATTGTGAAAATGACTCTACTACCCAAAGCAATCTATAGATTCAATGCAATCCCTATCAAACTACCACTGGTATTTTTCACAGAACTAGAACAAAAATTTTCACAATTTGTATGGAAACACAAAAGACCCCGAATAGCCTAAGCAATCTTGAGAACGAAAAACAGAGCTGGAGGAATCAGGCTGCCTGACTTCAGACTATACTACAAAGCTACAGTAATCAAGACAGTATGGTACTGGCACAAAAACAGAAAGATAGATCAATGGAACAGGACAGAAAGCCCAGAGATAGACCCACACACATATGGTCACCTTATCTTTGATAAAGGAGGCAGGAATGTACAGTGGGGAAAGAACAGACTCTTCAATAAGTGGTGCTGGGAAAACTGGACAGGTACATGTAAAAGTATGAGATTAGATCACTCCCTAACACCATACACAAAAATAAGCTCAAAATGGATTAAAGACCTAAATGTAAGGCCAGAAACTATCAAATTCTTAGAGGAAAACATAGGCAGAACACTCTATGACATAAATCACAGCAAGATCCTTTTTGACCCACCTCCTAGAGAAATGGAAATAAAAAATAAATAAATAAACAAATGGGACCTAATGAAACTTCAAAGCTTTTGCACAGCAAAGGAAACCATAAAGAAGACCAAAAGACAACCCTCAGAATGGGAGAAAATATTTGCAAATGAAGCAACTGACAAAGGATTAATCTCCAAAATTTAGAAGCAGCACATGCAGCTCAATAACAAAGAACAAACAACCCAATCCAAAAATGGGCAGAAGACCTAAATAGACATTTCTCCAAAGAAAATATACAGACTGCCAAGAAACACATGAAAGAATGCTCAACTTCATTAATCATTAGAGAAATGCAAATCAAAACTACAATGAGATATCATCTCACACCAGTCAGAATGGCCATCATCAAAAAATCTAGAAACAATAAATGGTGGAGAGGGTGTGGAGAAAAGGGAACCCTCTTGTACTGTTGGTGGGAATGTAAATTGATACAGCCACTGTGGAGAACAGTATGGAGGTTCCTTAAAAAGCTACAAATAGAACTACCATATGACCCAGCAATCCCACTACTGGGCATATACCCTGAGAAAACCATAATTCAAAAAGGGTCATGTACAAAAATGTTCATTGCAGCTCTATTTACAATAGCCTGGAGATGGAAACAACCTAAGTGTCCATCATCAGATGAATGGATAAAGAAGATGTGGCACATATATACAATGGAATATTACTCAGCCATAAAAAGAAATTGAGCTATTTTTAATGAGCTGGATAGACCTAGAGTCTTTTATACATAGTGAAGTAAGTCAGAAAGAGAAAGACAAATACCATATGCTAACACATATATATAGAATTTAAGAAAAAAATGTCATGAAGAACCTAGGGGTAAGACAGGAATAAAGGCACAGACCTACTAGAGAATGGACTTGAGGATATGGGGAAGGGGAGTGTAAGCTGTGACAAAGCGAGAGAGAGGCATGGATATATATACACTACCAAACGTAAGGTAGATAGCTAGTGGGAAGCAGCCACATAGCACAGGGAGATCAGCTCAGTCCTTTGTGACTGCCTGGAGGGGTGGGATAGGGAGGGTGGGGAGGGAGGGAGACGCAAGAGGGAAGAGATATGGGAACATATGTATATGTATAACTGATTCACTTTGTTATAAAGCAGAAACTAACAATGTATATAAATGTCAAACCACTATTTTGTACACCTGAAACCAATATTGTACTATACTTCAATTATAAAAAGAAAAATATAAACTCTGCTATATACTAATAAAAAAATAAAATAAAGTATTAAGTCTGTAAGAACCCTAGAAATTACATAGCTGCAACCCTCTCATTATATAGATAGGGAAACCAAGGCTAAGAAATGAATCAATTGTCTTGAAAACATAGATAGTTAATATCAGAACTAGAACTCGAATTCATGACTCCCAGGCCAGCTCCCCCATGTATTACACCAGTACATTGTCACTCAGAGTGCATCTATGGACCAGTAGCATCAGCATCCCATGGGAGCTTGATAGAAATGGAGAATCTCAGACCCTCTCCTAGGCCTACTGGATCAGAATCTGGATTTTAACAAGATCCCCAGATAATTCATATGTGTATTAAAGCGGGAGATGCTTAGGCTTCCCTGGTGGGGCAGTGGTTGAGAGTCCGCCTGCCGATGCAGGGGACGCGGGTTCGTGACCCGGTCCGGGAGAATCCCACATGCCGTGGAGTGGCTGGGCCCGTGAGCCATGGCCGCTGAGCCTGCGTGTCCGGAGCCTGTGCTCCGCAACGGGAGGGGGCCACAGCAGTGAGGGGCCTGCGTACCGCAAAAAAAAAAAAAAAGCTGGAGATGCTCTAGGCTTCCTAATAAATGCTTAATGGCTAAAAAAAAAAATAAAGGAACTTGTCTAGTTAGGAGAATGTGCCTTTGGATACATTAACACTGAAACCATATTGTTACACACCTCTCACTAAACAAATACCTCCTGAGACTTACTCTGTCCGAGGTGTTGTAAAAACATCAAGAGCAGGTCTTGCCCTCCGGGAGTTCACACGCCCCAAGGGAGTCAGACCCCTTCCCTTCCTCCCACATCCCCCTTCCTTCCTCTGTAGCCTCTCTTTGCTCTTTACCTTCCCAACCCCTCCCACCCCTCATCTTTAACGATTCCACCGCTGAAATCTAATTTCAGAAGCTGTTGGTTTAAGAGCAAAGCATTTTATTCATTTGAAATTCCAATTTCAGAATAGTGATTTAAGATGTTGGAAAAATTTTCTTTGGCTCATTTCCAAGCAGCTTACATGATAATATCAGCATGACCCTAACACTGTGTATAAAGATGACGGAGGTACGCTGAACACTTTGGGAGGAAATTCTATATGAATATAGTACAGGTTAGTCATACACTTTAGTTGTTGCTTTTGTCTTTTTCTTTTTTTTTTTTTTAAGAAATTTATTTATTTATTTTTGGCCGCTTTGGGTCTTCGTTGCTGCACGCGGGCTCTCTCTAGTTGCGGTGAGCGGGGGCTACTCTGCGTCATGGTGCGCGGGCTTCTTATTGCAATGGCTTCTCTTGTTGCGGAGCACGGGCTCTAGGTGCGCGGGCTTCAGTAGTTGTAGCATGCAGGCTCAGTAGTTGTGACACGTGGGCTTAGTTGCTCTGTGGCATATGGGATCTTCCCGGATCAGGGCTTGAACCCGTGTTCCCTGCATTGGCAGGCGGGTTCTTAACCAGTGCACCACCAGGGAAGTCCCGCTTTTGTCTTTTTCTAATGCAGTCTTTTCTCTAGGAAGATAAAAATACAGTACTAAGATTGTATTTTTCCCTCAAATATTTAAAGCCAGCACATCTACTTCTACAATCAAACATTTATTTTTTTATTGAGAAGCAAAGGGAAATTTTCCAATATCAACAGATTAATTTCATTCAAGAACTTAATAGAAAACAGACAATTAAACAGAAATCCAGTAAATTAACTATTTTCTGGTGAGTAATATGCAGGATGGAGTCTTTACATTAAATAATTGGATCACAGGTAATGGTTATATGATGATATTCAATTCCTTTGAGGCTTTATATGCCTGGCATTTTAAGTTCCGGTGATTGAAAATATTATACTTCTCTCCCTCTCTCTCTTTTTTTTTTAATACTCCTTCATAGTCCTGAAAAGCCCTGAGCTCATTTTATTCTTTTTTCCTTCCTTTGTCTTCTCCCTCTTCAAAGATATTCCATGATGATGCTGCTTTTCAAAATCAAGACTGCTTGAACTTGAGCTGCGAGTAATGAAATTTCAATCTTTCATACAATGGCAGCTACATCCTCTTTCTGCTCTCTTGGTGTTGTCAGAATAGCAACCGCCTGGCGTGAACAATAGGACTACTTTCAGTTCTAAGGGACTGGCCATTGCTGAACAGCAGTGCATAGAAATAATCCTTGGCAATCCCCTGGGTGACATTTCTCATTCCTTATCACCCATGCTGCACACAGCCGGAACTTGATAAGACACCCAGAAAGAAGATAATGGCTGCTATCAAGCTGTCTAGGTAGAAATAATAATAATAATCTGTTTAAGGAAAAGCAGCTGTCCTATTGTTTTGGATTTCATGAAATCTCAGAGTCAGATCCTCTCTCCCATGCCAGCCCCATCCCCGGTCCCCATGCCAATCCAATCACTTTGGGGCTTTAATGATGGGCATTTTTTTCATGATCTTTTGATACAATAGACAAGAACGCATGTAAATATCCCATAATCATATTCAGTCACAGGATAAGGTTAAAGCCTAGAGAAGAAGCATTTTATAGGAAGATTTGGAGGCTGGGAGGGCTTGGCAATGAATATAGGAAAGCCCAGTAACCCTTTTAAAAATATGCACAAAACCCAGAATTATTACTGCAAATGAACAGTCTGGGGATCATTCCAGTCTGAAATCTTAACCCCCCAAATTTCAAAGTCTCAACTTCTCAAAGTGAAACCCCAGAGAATTGTGGTTGCCAACAGTGTGGGCTCCATCTATGTTGATTGCTTTTTATTTGTTCTAAACAGAACAGCCCAAAGCTCCGAAGCATCCTGGCTGTAACACCATTGTCCTCCTTTTCTTGGAGCTGGATTGCTCCCTTGGCTGGGACCGAATAGGTGATCACTTTATTTCCCAGTGTTCAGCTACACCCTTGCCTTTAACACAGTCTTCTTCACGTAGGGTTGGTGGTGGATGCTATTTCTGTTCTTTATCTGTCCCCGTATCTCTGGCAAAAGAGGTAGGCAGCCATGTCCTTCAGGGTCAAACATACAATTGAAAAGAACAACGTATATCCGCTCCTTTTTCCCTTCACTTGGTACTAAAACACAGCCAAAGCTTTCAGGTTCACTTCCAGGCTGGTTGATACCTTCATCCGTGAAACGGTCATCCTATAAGCGTCCCACCATTGCAGTGAGCAGAGAGACAGTTTACCTTTGTTTCTCTTTCCTGTGGTCACCATAACAGTGATCACCACCTCTAATTTACCCAGGCTGAACTTCTTTTCTCCCTGAGTCCCCTTTTAGTAAGACATGGCAATGCCATAAGAGCAAAGAGGACAGAGATCTGGACATGATAAGTAGAGAAGCAATCTTAAAGAATCTCCCACTGCTATTCCCACTATTCTGTGCACGGAATCACTCTGTAAGTCCAGGTCTCTTCCTACACAATGAAGCTCACCCAACTGAATCTCTCTCCCTCTTGAGTATCCCACTCCATAGAGGCATAACTCAAGTACTAGTTTCTTTCTGTGGCCTTCCTCTAACCCTCTCCCACCTTCTCCCGCTCTCCAACAGAATTAGTTACTCATGTACATAGCTGTGTGATAGCCTTTTCCATTCTGCATCACATGCCTTTCTTGCCAACCAGAATGTGAATTCCAAGAAATTGAGTAAATGCCTTTTGATATTTGTATTCATTTCTAGGAAGGCAACTTAGCTAAATGAATGAGGAAATAGGTTTTATATCAGACAGATCTAGATGTGAATCCTAGCTCTGTCATCAACTAGCCATGTGCCCTTGACTTTTCTGGAACTCATTTTACTAATATGTCAAATGGGGCTATTTTATAAAGATTTTTTAAAGAATTAAGTGAATTAAACTGCATGTATGTAAAATGTTTAACATAATATCGACATTGAGAGCAGTAAGCTCTCAATAAATGGTAGCTATTATTATGATTGTAATTAACTCAGTATCCCCAGCCATCCCATAGTAGACTATCAACAAATACATATTGAATAAAGTAAAGGAACAAATGAAATGCACACGTATATACACAGAACACATACAATCATCCTCCTACTATAAATTGCACTGCTTTCTGCTTATCCGAGCTCTCAAAATGGGATACAGCCCGTCAACCTATGGGGCATATGACAAGGGAAAGAAACCGATCACAAAAGAGTTTGCAGGAATTCTCTTTTCTAGCAGCTTTACTGTAAATGGTGGCCTCAAGGAATCCGCGTGTTTAGCTCTGAGAGTGCCGAACTGGCCCTGGCGACGTCCAGCTGAAAACACAGGTGAGGCACGGGGCAAGAGCACGGCGCTTCTCACCCATGACCAGCAGGCCTGCAAAGGGAACAGCAGAGGTGATCGAATCCATGTCCGTTTGCCAGAATGAGTTACGGCAGAATTCAGGAAACAAGGAGATGTGGCCTTGAACTTGTACTTCCTTCTCACAATAGCCCTTTTTTTTGCACACGTTATTATAAATCGCCTGGTCTCACACTATAAGTGACTGTTAAAATCCTGGAAGCATCTGGATTCAGACTTGTCATTTCTCCCCTAAGACACCAAAGGGGTTAATGTCTGGCCAGAAATCAAAGTCTGGCAGCTTCCACCCCACACATAATGGGCATTGTTGTTCCTGAGAGTTGGTCTGTTTTTTCTGGCAGACTTTACCGTTTGGAACCACTTCTAAAACAGAAAAGGAAAAAGTCAGTCTGCTTTTTTTAAGCGCACATGCAACAAAGCATAAGGCTGGTCATAGAACTGTTGTTTTGCTAGATTTCCAGGAAAGTTGTTGGCTTACTGTTCACAGAAGATGAATTATCAACTTAAAATCCGTTTACCTCAAAAGGAGTTCATTTATATACATGTATGAGACACACATAATATCCTGAGGTGGTCGCCTTCTCTCAGATATGAAGCAACACAGTACAACTGTATTAGCTGATAAGTGAACTGTGGCTGCCCATCCATCCACATGTGAAATCCATTTGCGTGACGTTGTTAATGGGCTCACTCATCAACGTTTCCAGGTCAGTTGCAATCTCAGGACCCCTTCGTCACTCCCACCTGATGGGACCCTAGATATTCTCATCTGAAACCACATGAATATATCTCACTACGTTAGCAATACAACAAAATCCTGTTACAAAACACCAGATTCCATTCCAATGGGAAGGGCCAAGGAATTTTTTTTTTAATTTCCTCTGTCATAAACCAAGACTTTTGTATAAACCAAAATCATACACTTGGATGTCAACAGCACATCAAATTGTTATAGACGTTTCTAAATACTTTACTCTTAGTTTCCGTACTTAGTATGTCCCGGATCAGTAACAAATAGTTTGTGAATCACGCTGGTCCGTGGACCACATTTTGCTGGACTGTGGGCTTAGTTATATTGCTGATCTACCATCTTTTAGATCAGGTTCACAAACTTTTTCTGTAAAGGGCCAGAGAGTAAAAATTTAGGCTTTGCAGACCATACAGTCTCTTGTAACTCCTCAGTTCTGCTGTTACAGTGAGAAGGCAGCCACAGACAATAAGAAAATGAATGGGCATGGCTATATTCCAAGAAAATTGTATTTACAAAAGCCGGTCACAGGCTGGGTTTGGCCCACATGCTATAGTCTGCCAACCCCCAGGATGATGATGACAACAATGATAGCAAACATTTACTAGCCAACTCTTATGCATCAGGCCCTTTCTATCCTCCCACTATAGCCATGGATTAGGTAACACTGCTTTAATTTTACAAACAATGAAAATGTGACAGCAAGAAATGAAGAAATTATTTCGGCTTATCTGAAAATAGATGGATGGTCCAGGATCCAAACCACAGTCCCTAGGCTCATACTATACCACATATACATAATGGGTGGGATGTCTTTTTCACTATGAATGGAAAATTTTAAATGTCAGGGTCACCTTGGTCGTCTTTTTCCCTGTCTGATCTCTCTACCCACCATCCACCTCAGAAGTATCAAGGTCTTGGTGTTCAATCACTCTGTAGAGTCCCTACAGCACCTGGGCCAGGCCTGGATGGTCTCCATCACTCATCCACACACTCACTTACTCACCAAGTAAGTGTTGAGGGCTTACTCTGTGCCAGACACTGTTCTAAGCAATGGGGCCATAGCAGTGAATGAAATACACAAAGTTCCTTCCCTTCAAATGCTTACATTCTAGTGAGAGGTGGTAGGCAATAAGCAGAGAAATATATATCATGTTGGAGTGTCAGGGAGTCACGCTTGGAAGAAAAATAAAGCGAAATAAGAAGATAGAGAGTGACAAGGAGATGTTTCTCTTTTATCCATCTCTTGTATCTTTTCTTTACCAACTAAGATACATAAACTCCAAACAGAGGTATACTTTCAAATACACCTACCAGGTATAAACATATTATATTTATAGGATTTTTATATCCTATTTTTACCAGTTATTTTCCGCATAATTGTATGGGAAAGGACACCGAGGAAGAAATGAGTACATTCACTTATACTGCAAATATTTATTGAGTGCCTACTTTGTGCCAGGCACTGTTTTTAGAACAAAGAATCCAACAATGGCAAAATACACAGATCCTTGCTATCATGGGTTTCCATTATGGCCAGAGGAGTCAGAGAATAAACAAAACACATAATAAACACATGTTAGAAGGTGATAAGTACAATGGAGAGAAGAAAAGGCACAGTGGGAGAAGGAGACAAGGAGTACCTGTGGGCAGGGGCCAGGTTGTAATTTTAAGTAGCAAGCAACATTCCTTGATCTGGTAGAATGCCACAAAAACAACGTCTATGCCAACGGCAAGCCCTAGGTTTTAGTTCACCCATTACTACAGTCAGAGTGTCATCAATTAAAAGAAAACACAGGATGTTTTGTGTTGAGTGTTCTATTTAAGTCCATAGAAAGAAATGTTATTCTTTCAAAGTCATTTTTGCCCTTCCCTTTCCCTTGCTTCAGAGAAAAATTAGGGGTTGGCAGCTGAAACAATGTAGGGATGGGAGAGCAGAAAGGAAGGAAAAACTAAGGGCCTGCATTCACGCTGGCTGACTGTTTTAACAAGGATGTAGCTGTGACCCAGCCCTCCTGGGTCCCCAGACAGCCTTGTTAAGGAACCCACAAAAACAGAGCTGGCAGACACCAAGCATTTTCCATTAAGCATAGAGATCACTTTTTTCAAAACATAATGAGATGTTAATATAGATTTGAATTTTAATCAGATCCAACTTGGGAACAGAGTGTTTTTCTGTAAATGTGAAATACTTCTAGGCTTTTAGGAAAATGTCATCCTTATAAAGGATAACTACTGTTTTACATATAAAACTGCCATTCTTCATTGGTTTTTCAGGAAAGAGAAAAATACGATAATAAAACAAAACATTGCCACAAAGACTTCTTACTTTCTTGTGAACGTTAATTGTTTCTGAGGATACTTTTTTAAAATAATTCTTACCTACTAGGAAGAATGCTTGTAGGCTTAAGGCAAGAATTAGGGAATTTCAGTTAATAAATTATGAAAACAGACATAACTTAAATCTATTTCTTGATAATAATAGTATTAATTTAAGAAGGGTATACAATCAGTAAGAGTGGATTCTAATCCACATCTCTATTTCTAAAATCACACCTTAGCCTAAACTTTTCCCCTTTTTACTTTTTTCATTTTCCTCTGTTTTTCCCCAAAGTCTTCCATGGCTGTGTACTTCTTTTACAGTTAAAAAAAAAAATTCTCTTTTGGAAAATAATTGTTATATATGCATTACACTTAGTTTAATAACTAATCACCAATCAGTTTATTCTTGTAAACCTCAGAATAAAGTCCTCTGGGATGTGATGGGGCAGGCTGGGTCCTGGGGGGTCACTATCACCTCCCTTGGATAAATCAAGCTTTTTTCCGCATGACAAGTCTATCCTGCAATCCATTGGTCAAACAAGGAATAGGAACTCCCTGCCCCCAATCCACTTCCTACCTACTCCCCTTGAGATCAAAAAGACAATGTCAGAGCCAGCAGCTGGTGGAAGTCAGGAGGCTAGGGACAAGAATTTCCTAAACGCCCTGCATTCAAGCCGACATTCATATTCCATAGCGAAAAGAGAGGTGAGTTCCACTGAACCCCTGTGTTCGGAGGAGGGGCCTTTCCTGCAAGCTTGATATTTTCCATCTGTGCATATATTTGGACGTCTAAATGTGTGTTTATAACACACAATCCTATTCTTAAACATCCAGAGTCATAAGACAAATGCATTGGAGGGAGGGGCATTTATTTACTCTATTAAAGGATTTTTCACATTAAAATATAAATCCTTATTGCATTCTTTGCAAAGTAAAACTCTGAGATGCCATTTTATTTTCCTAACCCAGACAGAACACACAGACTGAGAATATAAACAAGGGTAACTAGGGCAAAGGGGAAGGGGAGTGTACACAGACAGGTGTTCTGAGAAGCCCCTCTAAAAACGACCAGCCCCAAACATCCTAAATAGATTTCCATTTATAGAAATTAAATGTATCCATTTTTTAAACCGCACATATCATCTATAGGAAGATCGACCCAGTTAGTAAACTTGAGTATTTGTATCGGTGAAAGACAACATGGGCCCGTGGGTGCCAGGTTTGGGGTGCATTAGAAGCACTTGGAGTGGTTTTCAACTTGAGCGATTTCAGCCCCACAGCTGAAAATTTTGATTCCGTGGATCTGAAGGGGTCCAGACATCAGCATCTTAACAAGTCTTCCCTGCAGACCCGTCTACCAGGTTACACAGCTCTTTAACATAACGTTTTTGGTTTATAATATGTATTTGGTTTAAAATTAAAAGGGGCTCTGGTACTCCTCTGTTGAAAGCTTCTCTCATAAGCCTTGGCCCTATTTTTGTACTACCTTACCCATTCTCTGTATTTCTAGTACTGCAATTTATGATACAGGATTTCAGGTGAAGATCAAGAGATACCTCTAAGAAAAACAAGAAAATGAAAACCATTATCCCTTCTTAATGCTCATTAAAAAATGACTCCTATGCACTGTCAGTCAGCTGGGTCTACAGTAACAAAATAGTGCAGTGTGGGTGGCTTAAGAAACAGTCATTCATTTCTCACAGTTCTGGAGGCTGGGCAGTTCAAGATCAAGGTACCAGCCCATTTGGTTCCCGGTCTCTCTTCCTGGCTTGCAGATAGCCAGCTTCTTGTTGTGTCCATACATGGCAGAGAGGGAGAGAGACAGAGACAGAGAGACATGGAGGGGGAAGAGCACTCTAGTATCTCTTCCTCTTCTTATAAGGTCAGTAATCCTATCATGGGGGCCCCAACCTCAAGACTGCTTCTAAACCTACTTACCTCCCAAAGGCTTCACCTCCAAATATCAGAACATTGGGGGTTAGGACTTCAACATATAAATTTTGGAGGAACACAAACATTCAGTCCCTAACATACGCAAGGATAAACTTTATACTCTTCAGAGGAGAGGCCATGAGCACCAGTCTACACATTAATACATCAAAGTCATTGCTCCCCTCAAATGAGTCCTTGGAGGTGAGAAAGTTAACTTATTTGAGAGAATGTAAATCAATCTATCCCCCCCAAAAAAGATGCTGATGTCAGTTTCTACCACATTGATAGTCAAGCATTTGTAGAAACATAACAATGACAAAGAATGAAATTCAAGAATCTAGCACTCAAGTTGTTGTTTACTTGGTAGTAATTGCTTGGTTAGTGGCATTGCCGGTTCAAAGTGAAGTAGTAAAGAGTGAATGAAATTATCCAATCACTATTTAATTCTGTAATTCTGTCTATAAATTATCCACTCTACTTCATGTAACTGTCTTTCCTATTTCGTTTTTTTCTCTTACTTCAGACAGACACTCTATACTACCTATTTTATAAAAGTGCTATACAGACTGGTAAACTTGAAAAGTATTTCTATTTAGACATGCCAAAGACAGAACAGTTTTCTTTGTTTTTTTTTTAATTAATTATTTTGGGGCTGTGTTGGGTCTTTGTTGCTGTGCACAGGCTTTCTCTAGTTGCGGCAAGGAGGGGCTACTCTTAGTTGTGGTGCGCAGGCTTCTCATTACGGTGGCTTCTCTTGTTGTGGAGCAAGGGCCCTAGAGCATGCGGGCTTCAGTATTTGTGGTGCGTGGGCTCCGTAGTTGTGGCACACGGGCTTAGTTGCTCCGCGGCATGTGGGGTCTTCCCGGAGCAGGGATCAAACCCGTGTCCCCTGCATTGGCAAGCGGATTCTTAACCACTGTGCCACCAGGGAAGTCCCAGGACAGTTTTCTTCTTCTCCTATATTTCCGTTAGTTAGTCAAAGAGGCTAATGAAAGAGGGTATATTCTGTCATTTTATTATCTGCTTGCTCCCCTGCAGCCATCACTGGAAAGATTCTGAGCACAGATGTGCTATCGGATCTGTACTCCTAGAAATGAGGAGTTTGTGCAGTGAATAGCAGTTACATTCTAATTATATTAATTCAGACTGCAATTTCTTTGAAATATAAAGGACCTGCTGTCATGATGGTGTGGACAATGGAGGCTGAACATGTCAACGACATGACAAATTCCTCGAATGGAGTGCCAGATGTATTGTTGCCCAGGATTCTTTTCTGAGAGCAAATTCAGCAAGCACTATCAGTGTCAACTCTGGAGCAAGGAATTGGTTCATTTGTTATCTTTCCAAGTTGCAGGTACATCTGCCAGAAGAGCCTGCCAACAGATGAAATGGTAATTAAAATCATTTCCGTGGTTGGAGGAGTGATTCAGAAATTGTTCCTCTTTCCTTTCTTTCTTTTCCTGTGCAAGGAAAGAATTTTGGTGAATACTGATATCAATTTGCCAAGGACAATACTAGAATTATGTGATTCACTAGGGCCTTGCTGCCCACTTTAGCGCTTGAACATCTTTACTGGGATTGGTCGTTAAGATTTTCTAACAGAGTTTTAAAGTTCTGTTCTTTGCTAGTATCATACCATCCCTGTCTTGTAAAAGTTCTTTGCAGATGTTCACAAAATCAAAAATGGGTCAAATACACCTAACAGTATCACTCAGTTCACACACACACACACACACACACACACACACACACACACACACAAAAGGTATACTGTATCTCTTCCCTATGCCAGTTACTGTGCTAGAATAAATAGTGGGTAATGGTGACAGATTAAAAAAATATTAAAGTTGCTAAATCATATAATATAATACAGAGGCTAGTTTGGTACCTGCCTCTAGTAGTTACTCAACAAATATCAGTTTTACTTTCTCTTTCTCTTCTGTGTCCAGAAAGAGACACTACTTTGTAAATATCCCCATATTTACACGTCATCATCACAACGACAACAAAACCAACTAGCATTTATTTTATCCTTACACACTTGTGCTGTTTTATTCCTATTACACTGAGGAAGCTGAAGCACAGAGAAGTAACGTGGCCAAGCTGACAAAACTAGGAAGGACCAGAACTGGAGATTTGACCCAAGCATCTGAATCTCAAGGCCTTGAGCTTAACCATGTTACAGTAATGTCACATGACCCCATGTAAATAATTGAACTGCAATAATTTTCCCAGACTATGCAGTAGCCTACTAATTAATCAGCTTGTATTTTAATACTCACTTGCTGGCTCTGTTTTTCAATTCTTCCTCCTTTCCTCCTCCCTCCTTCCTTCTTTCTTTCCTGCTCTTATGTCTATATAAACAGCTGCTTCTGTTTTTCTAGCAACAAAGCAAGGTTTTCTACCATCCTCAGAGACTCAGGGGAATCTTTATAACCGTCAGTAAGTGGAAAAGTGTTTTAAGATAAAATGTTAAACCACGACAAGAATTACTTTCTTCAAATCAAAACAGCAAAATAGTGTAGATTTACAGACATTGGTAACCTAGAAATTTACCAATGAGTTATTAGCATATATATGTATATTCATACATATACAATAGAGCATTGAAACATATCAAATATGCTTAAATTCATGAGGTCTTAGTGATATTAACAATAAAAGCAAAAACAACAGCTTCTGTTCACTTTAGACGATACCAGAGAGAAACAACTCATTACTCTGCAAACTGGTAGATAAAAGAACAAAGCATTTGTCCTGGGTTTTTTAGATGAACTTTACTTCACATAACCAAATAGGTTATGAGGGGGAAGTTTCTCCTTGTAGAAGGACCCCTGTCAATAAAATAAAAAGAAATCACTGATGGATACAGGCCATTATATATTTGTCAAAACCTATAGAACGTACAACATGAAGAGTGAACCCTAATGTACACTATGGACTTTGAGTGACAATGACGTGTCAGTTTAGGTTCACTCATTGTCAAAATGTACTGCTTTGGTGCTGGATGTTGATAGGGAAAGAGGCTGAGGCTGGTGGGGGAGACAGGGGAGAAGGAATAGATGTGTATTTTCCACTCAATTTTGCATGAATCTAAACCTGCTCTAAAAAATAAAGTCTATTCTTTTTAAATTGTAAACTCAGGATATCGCGACTTTGCAATAGCTAATGAAATAATGGATCTAAGCAAAACTCCTCAATAATTGATAACATGACACACGCACAAATACATTTCTACTGATGGAAATATATACTACAATTTATGACATAGTCTTGCTAAAAACATGGAACCAGAATCTAATAAAACCTCTACCTTTACCTATAAATGTATAGGAAGTGCAAAGTATAAGACAGTAAATGTACTTGAGAACACCTCAAGGAACAGAATCAGGACAATTCGGACTGTTATCAGACTGTTAGAAAATTTCAGGGAAAACAGTCTCTTTTCTTCAACCAAAAATCCTAAGAAAAAAATTGGAGTTGAAGGAGGACCCAGAAGATTTAAAGAGACTTTAGCTACTCACAAGCAATCGCAAGGCATGAACCTTGTTTGGATCTGAATTCAAACAAACTTTTAAAAAACAGATTATAAGACAGTTGGGGATAGGTGAATGCTGACTGCATATTTCTTTTTTTTTTTTTTTAATGAATTAATTTATTTATTTTTGGCCACGTTGGGTCTTCGTTGCTGTGCACGGGCTTTCTCTAGTTCCGGCGAGTGGGGGCTACTCTTCGTTGCGGTGCAAAGGCTTCTCATTGCGGTGGCTTCTCTTGTTGTAGAGCACAGGTTCTAGGCGCGCGGGCTTCAGTAGTTGTGGCACGCAGGCTTAGCAGTTGTGGTTCGCAGGCTTTGTTGCTCCATGGCATGTGGGATCTTCCCAGACCAGGGCTCGAACCCGTGTCCCTTCGCTGGCAGGCAGATTCTTAACCACTGTGCCACCAGGGAAGACCCCCATATTTCTTGATATTAGGAATTATCATTAATGTGTTAGGTGTGATAGAGGCATTGCAGTTATTTTATTTTAAAGAATCCTTATCTCTTCGAGACTCACATTGGACGATATACAGATGAAATGACCTGATGTCTGGGATTTGTTTCAGAATACATAATGGGGTGGGGTAGATGTCAGTGAAGCAGACTGATCCTGAGTGAGTGACGTCAAATAAGCATAGAGGTCCATTTTACTATTTTTTCATGTTCTTTTTGCATGCATTTGAGATGTTTTATAATACAAGTTTGTATAACTTATAAATTTACTTAACCTGCCCAAGCCTGTTTTCATTTGTAAAACAGAAATAACATTATCAAGGGCAAGAGTAACATCTCCTTACAGGTTTTTTGGAAATTTTAAATTATGGATTAAACACGTGGCTCACTGTAGATATTAGAGAAATATTTTAGGGACTCAGGTTGACACACTTATTATTGAATTGACTGGCCTAAGCTTACTGGAGTTTCCACACTGTCCCTGGAATGTAGTAAGACTAGGAAGGCTTAGGAAGGGACAAGAAGAGCTTACGTCCTCAGCTGCCATCCTTTAGGGCACCACAAACATGCTGGTTGGAGTTGTTCATTTTTTTTTCAACTTCAGTCTTGTACCCAGTTACAGTTATTAGATTTGCTGATACTGGAGCACATGTAGATACCCTGGTTTTGCTAAATATTTATTCAATTCTAGGCAATCGCAGGTGCAAGGAGAGAGTGCAGATATACCACATCTCCCTAAGCCATTTACTCTGGCTCCACCCACACTTGGACAGGCAGTTTTCTTTGATGAAATACCGAAAGTATCAGATGACCTTCAAAACTAAGTAACGCTAAACCCACCAATTTCCCCAACTCGTTCCAATTCTTCGTGATCATTCTCTTTTTGCTTTGCATCCCCGTTCTACTTATCCTCACAAACCTCTGAGAGACCAAAGTTTAAAGGAAAAAATTTACAAAAGTGAAGAACAGGGGTTCAGAAGCCAGAAAAGATTAGATTGCACCCAAAAACAAATGGTTTGCTTTCAGAGATGACATGCCCCGGGTAGGAATTCTTCGGGTTAGTTTTTGAATAGCTGAATTTTTTGGCTCTCTGGGTCCTGCTGGAGACTTGAGTTTGTCAAGAGCTGAATCTGGACTTTCTCCAGCTCATGGCTGCATGTCAATGCATGTGATTTCTAATAAAGCCAATTTTTATTTTTCTAACTCGCTTCCAATTCTCAAATGTAGCTCCAAAGAAAACAGAAAGTAATTAAAATGTCAACACTTCCCTGAAAAGGAACATAAACTCTCTTTGGATTTTCTTCCCACTGGAAACATTGCTTTTCTCCAAGGCACCAGCCCCATGCGTGGTAACCAGCAATCACTCATAGCAGAGCCGGTTGATGGGCAACACACATAAACCCCCCTCTTTCCATTACCTTGTTTGCATTTCTTCTTCTCCCTTGCCATTTTCCTAATGGAGAGATCCTGTAAATGAAGTACTTAAGTCTGTCTCTCATAACAGACTAATATCTACTCCATTGTAATATATCCGAATTTTATGCGATGAAATAAGCTCCAGCAGCAATAAGCTATTGGATCTAGCGTGAATAAAGTAATGTGGAGCCTAACAGCTTATTATTCAGTGCAGTGCAATAAATTAACTGAGCATCATTTTGCATAATGGGAGCCTGATTATTTCTTTTACCTTCATTTGGATTGGTTCAGATGGATTATGACTCTCTACAGGTTTACGTGAAACAACTTCTCTTTTCAATGTATTATATTAAAGGATGAAATAAGGGGGGTGGGAAACATGGGTCATGATTTTGTGTTTTGTAAGGTTAGTCCTTCAAAAGAGATTTCCCCACTGAGAGGAAAATTTTGTGACAGTTGGCCCAAGAACTGCGATGTTCAATTGGGGAGAAAAATGTTCATCTTGCACCCCAGCCCCTTTCCCACTTTCTTCCCATAGATTCCTGCCGATTCCTTGACTCAATTTTGAAAAGTACTTTTAGTGGAACTCTTGATTCCTTCTTTCCAGTACCTCCCGACCCTAGCATCTCTCCTCCCCACACCCAATTACTTAGCACTTTGGTGCACATGTCGGGCTGACTGTCACCATCAACAGTGAGTCCAGAGGCTCCATCTAGGACCACAGCCCCACTTACCACCAAAGGTCTTCAAAACACATCAAAGTGTATGAAAACACATGCCAGCGTTAAAGGCTGCTGCAAGTGGTCACAACCATCATGTTTGAGAACTGAGCACGAATCAAGCAACTGTCTAATCTTTATAGCAACTCTATCATGGGTACCATCTTCCCAATTTAACAAGTGGAAACTAAGTCTCATAGAGATAACTTCAAAGTCTGTGTGACGTTACATTATTTGCTGGAAAAAAAAATGTTAGCAAAATAGTATCTCTATGTTTCTGCATCACTGTCAAGGAAAAAGCAACTCAAAGTGGGTATTCCATTGGCAGTGAGGCTGAACCTTCATAATCATGTAGGTGGAGTTATTTTTACAGTACTTAAAATAGGATAAATATGTGGTCTGCTGATTTTGCTTTTTACAGAGACATTTGCAGTCTTTCCTGGATTATAAACCGCTTGAGGCCAGGACATTTATTTCTATATTTATAACAGGACATCAGTGTGGTATGGTGTTTGAGGCAGAAAACCCCAGGTTTCAATTTGGACTGTACTTACTACTAACTGTAGAGTGAGTTCCAGTTGGTTTAATTCAAAAGTAGGTAAATATACTACATAGAGTTATTGGAAAGGTTAAATGAAACAAATTACATAAACAAATAGCCCAGGAAATGTAATCAATGCGTTCTATTTCTCTATATCCATCCCACCCCTAGTATCTAAGCATCAGTTTTCCATGCACGGAGATATTCCATGGAAACGTCAATGGGACATGAAAGTGTTATGACTGAAAGACACCCTGATTGAAACACTTCTTCCATTATTTTCTCTTACAAGTATTCATTTCACACACATTTAGCCATCTCACCAAAATGAGATTTTTAAAAGATGATTTTAATTCTAAAACTAGGAGTAATAAAGTGAATAAAGATACTTGGCATTCGTACCTACAGTTCTTTTCTTCTAATTCCTCCTTTCTTACTGCTTCACTTCTTTTCCCCAGGTTGTGACAGTAAATGCTGCTGATAATATAAGAAAGCTCCAGATCAAGATCAAGGACATATAACTTTAAACTTTTATCTCCTCACTTCTTTGACATGAAACTCTCCTTTTGTTTGAGGGGAAAAAGACCTAAGTAAAATGGCAAAAGGTGAATCTTGAGTTTTTCAAAAATTTAAGGAAATTGGAGAAAAAATGAATGACAATCTTGTGAACAAGAAAAAAAAAATGCATGGCAAAGCCTTGTTTTATTATAAGTGGCTTCAAGCTTTAAAGACACATAAGGAGGGGGACCCTGTTCGCTGGAAATAGTTTCACTTTGTTGGGGTCTGAATGAAATGTTTGATAAAAATTATTATTTTAATAAATGACAGTTTATTTCATCTTTGGCTTATGATATCCTTTCCTCTGGAGAACTCAGAGAATTCGGTACATTTCTTTGAGTTATAACAAGAGCATTATTTGACAGAATTTGAGTTGATAAAATGACAGCTCAGAGAGGTTAAGTGAAATATACAGGATCACACAGCAAATTAGTGACAGAAATTCAATAATTTGGAATTAAGAGAATGCAGAAGCTTTACAATGAGAAAACAGAGGTAAGTTGCCGGGTAGAACAGTTTGCTTGAAGACAGAAACTTTGTCCTTGAATCTTCCTCTCCATACACTAAAGGAATACATAATCTCATTGGAGGTGGGGAGCAACGGGGCATATGTGAGATAGTACTTTGCCTAGAAAGCTGGCAAGGAGTACAAAAGTAATGCATAAGATGAGCTTTGACAAGTGGGTAGGACTTCCCACGGACCACACTGTGGACTGGGAGTGGGGAGGGACGGCATTCCAACCAGATGGGAGAGCTGTGCAGCAGCATGAAAACATGAGTGTAGACGACCTGTGTTGTGAAAGCTGAAGGGGGGCTGTAGACAGAGCCTTTATAGCCCCTAAATTCATATATTGATACCTAATCCCCAATATGATGGGGTTTGGAGGTGGGGACTTTGGGAGTGATTAGGTCATTACTGCCCTTACAGGAGATGTGGTATATATGACTACTACCCAGCCACACAAATGAATGAAATCTTGTCATTTGTGGCAACGTAATGGACCAAGAGGGCGTATGCTAAGTAAAATAAGTCAAACAGGAAAAGACAAACACTGTATGACTTCACTTATATAGAGAATCTAAAAACCAAAAGAATAAACAAAACAAAATAGAGAGACTCATGTACACAAACTAGTGTGGCCAGAGGGGCGGGGGCTACTAGGGAGTGGGCAAAATAAGTGAAGGGGATTAAGAGGTACAAACTTCCAGTTATAAAAGAAATAAGTCACTCGCCCTCCCCACCGTGTGAGGACACAGTGAGAAGACAGCCAGACAACGATGAGTCAGCAAAAGGGCCCTCATCTGACCATGCTGGTGCCTCGATCTTGTATTTCCCAGCCTCCAGACCATGAGAAATAAACATCTGCTGTTTATAAGCCACCCAGTCTATGGTATTTTGTTACAGCAGCCTGAACAGACTGATACACGGGGATAGTAAGTAGATCCCGATCAGGTTTGCATTTTGGAAAGATGAATATGGTGAGAGTAAAGGATAGAGCTAAAGTTGCGAATAAAGAGGCCAGCCAGGGAGCCCTTACAATCATCAGGGGGTTTGAGCCATCTCTGTGATGCTCACTTAGTTTAGCTCAGCAGTGTGGATTCTGGGTGGCTGGCCAGGATCATTCATCAGAGGTGGTCCTTATTCTTGCATATCACCCGCTTGTCCCATTAAACCACGTTCACATCTCAGCAAATTCCAGAGTGTGTTATATACCTTTGGGATTACTCAAAGCAACAAATCAGTAGAAGCCATAGTTGAAAAGAAAGTAAAACTAAGAACAGGATACAAAAGCACACCAATTTATGAACGGGTGAAAGAGAAGAGGAACCCATGAAGACTACCTAGAAGGAAAAGCCAAAGAGGAAGAAGGAATTTCTAGAGCTAAAAGATGGAAGTCAAGAGAGGAGAAGTTGGGCTTCCCTGGTGGCGCAGTGGTTGAGAGTCCGCCTGCCGATGCAGGGGACGCGGGTTCGTGCCCCGGTCCGGGAAAATCCCACATGCTGTGGAGCGGCTAGGCCCGTGAGCCATGGCCGCTGAGCCTGCGAGTCCAGAGCCTGTGCTCCGCAACGGGAGAGGCCGCAACAGTGACAGGCCCGCGTACCGCAAAAAAAAAAAAAAAAAAAAAAGAGAGGAGAAGTACATCAGACACAGGGGAAAAAAAGGTGATGAGCACCAAGTGCTGGGAGGAGGCCACGTGAGCAGACAAACGGGGGGAAAGTCCCTGTCTACCTAAATGGAGACTGTGGGGTCATTGCTGGACCTTGACAAAAGCACTTTGTGTGGAATAAGAGTACAGAGGTCCTTTTACAGGTAAATTGGGGAAGTATAAAGGGAGACAGACAACATAAATGAGTATCTTTTTAAGACATTTAAGTTATGAAAAAGGAGAGGGAGGGGCTGTAGATGGAAGGGCTTGTAGAACTAAGGTAGGGACTTTTTCCATTTTATTTTTAAACAACATAGAGCTTTGAACCTGTTTAAGTCACGAGGGTAAGAAGTCTGGGAAAAGGATATAGTCAGAGAATGTTCTAACCGACAGAAATATAATTGCTAGAAATGAACACTTTGGGTGGGCCAGGAGATGGATATCAGTAAGTTAAAAAGGGAGAATTAAAAAGGGGAATTTCATCAAAAGAAGCAAGGAGACCCCTAGTTTCTGGTGATGATATATAGCAGAGCACACGTGGAAATAACCCTTTAGACTCTAAAGTATTGGGAGCATCCACCATCAAACCTCAGCTACATCTCTTGGGAGCAATGTCACCCTTGACCAAGTAAATGCTTCACCTCTCTAAGACTCAGTTTCCTTATCCATAAATAGTGACAAATACCCCTACCTCAATGGGTCATATGAGCGTGTCCATCTTACCACTTCCTATATTTTCCCAGCTTTATTTTTTCTCCCTAATGCTTACAACTTTTTATTTATCTTGTTTATCATCTATCTCTCCTATTAGAATGCAAAACCAGACAAGAGTGGGGATTTTTGTTCACTGCTGTATCTTCAGCAGCGCAGCACCTGTACATAGAAGGTGCTCAATAAATAACTGTTGAATGAATAAATAAATGAATGGTTATGACGTTGCAGAGCAGTTTCTCAACTTTGACACTGTGGACACTTGGAATCAGATAATTTATTTGTTTGGGGGCCTGTCCAGTGCTCTGTGGCATGTTCAGCAGCAGCATCGACCTCTAACCATCACATGCCAATCGCACTCCATCCCCAGTTGTGCAAGCAAAAATGTATCCCAACATTGCCAGATACCCCCTGACGGACAAAATTTCTGAGGTGAAAACTTCTGCTTTGGGAGTCAGTGCTTTAAAATGCTTGTTTTTAATATTGTTAGAATTATTGTTAAAATTGTTAGAATGGAGGAATAAAAAACGAAGTAACACTTGGTCTCCAGATTCTCCCACAGCCTACTTAATTTGAGGTGGAGAAAAATACTGCTGCTGAGATGAGTATTGGCTTCACAGCACAGTGACATTTTAGTTATTTTACCAAGAAGCATGTTTAGAAGAAAACAGTTCATAAATCAAGAAAGTGCTTCCTTAGTCTCTCACCTCTTAGTTGCATGTGACATATTTTCTTCCTTGTCACCTCTCTGGACAAACAATAACAACACAAATAATTATCCCTACCCACTTCGTCTGTTATCATCAAAGTTAATAATGTATGAGACAGAATTTAAGAGCCAACATTTTAAAGAGAAAGATGTCTCCACCTCCACATTCTAATTAAGAAAGGATTATAAAAAGCCAGAAGATACAGCTCAAGTTTTCCTTTTCGGGATTATCTCTCCCTTCAGATTTTCCTTTTACCACCCCATTCCTTTGCTTTGAACAGAGATCAACTGTCTTGTACTCAAATGGCTAATAGTGACCTTACAGAAACATGAGGATTTCATAAAATGGGGAATGTTCCAAAAATTGCTTTTGGAAGCATAAAAAAATAATGCCATAAAAAGACCCAGAAATGACTTGGCCGCAGGTTCTCCCCCTACGTACAGACTCCACAAACTGGGGAGCAGTGTCAGACCGACAGAGAACCCATGGTTAGGGCAACCCTACGTCTGAGTCTGCCTGAAACAGTCCCGGTTTATGCCTGCTATCCCAGGACGGTCATTAATTACTAGCAGCCTCTTGCATTTTCAAAATGTCTGCGTCTGGATGTGACGTATAAAGTCACCTTCACACGGAGTTAATGAGCATTTGATTTGCGCACAAAAGAAAGGCAACATCGAGAACTGGCTGGCTGTTTCCTTTGTCTGGACCCCGAGCACACCTCAGACTTTTCTCGGCACTCTGGCAGCCTAGCTGCTGGGAGAGAACTTTCTGTAGCACAAGCTCAAAGATGAACTATCTATGAGTCAATAAATGAATCAGTCCACCCAGCTTATTGATCTGTGTATCACTTATCTCCCCAGTCCCAGGAAAAGTGAAATGGCAATTAGATGGTCATGTCCCAGAGTCTGGCAAGTAGATGATCACGTCCCAGATCCTAACTGCTCAGGATTTCCAGAAGGCACTTAGATTCAAGGCCAAGTGGGGTGAGAGTTAACTCTCACCAGCCTGGCCTCAGATTCCTGAGCCTGTTAAAAGGGCCCCAGACTGCAAGGTGCCAGCCAGAAGAGCCCCTTGATAAGAACCTCCTTGCCCTGTAGCCCAATCCCCCTCAGATTAGGGGAGGGCTGATATTTAGAGATAGCCAACTGACCAAGAATGTCCCGCCATGTTGCTAGTAAGATAAGCCTTTGTTTTTCAGGACCAAGAACACAGCTTAAAAGATTACACTAGAATCAGGGGTTAGCCCCATAACAGTACACCCACTCAGATCAGGCGTCCCGGGTCCACAGTAGAGCTGGCCCTCGTTCCAAAGCCAAGCTGAGGAGGAGAGGAACTGAGAACTCAAGAACAGCTAAAAGGTAGCCTGGGATTAGACGATATCTGCTAGGTGGCCACCAAGCCTTTCCATGGCCTAGCAGCCCTGCTACCCCCGGCTGCAACTCTCATCGTTCATCCCCTCAAACTCCCGAATGAACTGCTTTCCATTTCTCAGATATGTTATAGTGCCTCTCCTCTTAGTGCCTTTGCACTTAGAGTTCTTTAGAACACACCACAGCCTCTAATCTGCATTTTACTCATCCCTCAAGTCTCAGCATAGACATGATGTCCTCCAAGGAACCCTCACTGAACCCCCCAAATTGGAATTATGGAGTCCCTCCTAAAACATCCGTTTTGTATTTCCTGCTATCAACGGACTCATCACTCTTGGTTTTAACTGTCTATTTATCTATAACCTCTACTCAATTATAACCCCTTTGAAGTTAGGAACTGTGTCTTGTTCCTTGCTCTCTATTTTTCCCCAAGTAACACATGCAATACCTGGTATGTAGCAGATACTCAAAGAACATATTTTGAATGAATGAATGATCAGTTTTACTTGGTGGCAGGGACTGTGGAGCCTAATGGCATGAATAATGACACCTGACAAGTAAGTAAGCACTTAAAAAACATGGTATAGAGAACACACAATATTTCCATTACCTTGTTATTTATGTGTCACCTACCATGTACCAGACATTTTACTTGCAAAGTTATTGTGTTAAATTAGATAATGCACATATTTGATGTTTAATAAACAGCAGCTGATGTCGTTATCTTACTTAGCTTCACTGCAACCCTGTGATATAAGTATTTATGATCTGCCTTTTAACACTTGAGGGAACTGAGCCTCGGAATGGCAATGTCAAGATGTTAATAATATCTAACTAAATAATAACTTCCTGACTCTAAAATCCAAGATCTTTAACTATAGAATTCAGCCTCTCTGTGAAATGAAAGGGTGAGAGGGAGGGAGGAAGGAAGGAGGGAAAGGAAGGAGGGAGGAAAGAAGACAGGGAGGGAAGAAATAAAGAAGGAAGAAAGAAAAGAGGATTGAGATAATTTTTCTTTTAACTCTACCTAACTTTTATCCTTGCAGAATTCTTCAAACAATATCATTGCATTTCTTTCCATATAGCACCCAAGCTCCACCTGTCACAGTTATGATTTATGAAGAAATATTATAAAGATGATCAAAATCCCTGATTTAACTGAGCTGTGACATCGCTTGGACATCATAACCAGCGTGAAGCTCTGTCCACACTGACTCTTCTGGCCAATGTCCTTGCTGGGCACATTCTGCATCTGTTGGCTTTGCCCTGACTCTGGTCTCTCTGGCTTGCTGGTGTGAGTCCCCTCATCCTTGTGGAAGATGCTGAGTCAGAATGCTCATCCAAGTACTTTGACAAATTGAGGTTAAGCATCTATATGAAGAGTCATAAACGTTTGCAGGGCGGTAGGGGAGGAGGGGTCATCAATTAGCTGCTTAAACCCAGTTTACAAACAGCCTTTCTCCATAGATGACAAACAGGAAAAACAGATAAGACCTAAACACTCTCTAACATCTAGTGGCTGTCAGAAATTTATCAGGCCAGATCAACGCCATCTCTATTCGCCTCCAAAAAGAGAAAACCGCTAACTAAGAAAATGCTTCCCCATCAACAATATAATCCAGAGAACTCAGAAAGTCTGTATGTGAGACTATATGTGGAAATGTTCTTGGATGATTCAAGAATAACATACGGCATCTGATGTAACCATCCTGGTCAGCCTATACAAGCATATTTCTTCCTTCATTGAACATGTACTAGGTGCCAGGCACTACATTAAACTCTAGGATTAAATTATAAACTATACAGAAATGATATATGCCCTCATGGACCATATAGTCTGGTATGAAAACAGATAATTGGATAATCACAGAAATATATAAATGAGTATAAACTATAATATTCCTCTCAAAGAAAATCAGTTTTTTTAAAAAAATTATTCTATAATGAATACATTTTAGGAAAGAGGTGTAATTAAAATTTTGGGTATAATAACCAAAAAGTTACCAATAAGTCCCCAAAAGATAAAGCTTGCTGGGTTGATGAAAATAAAGTTATGTCTAAATGTAGGCTTGTCCAGTAAGAAAGGCTACTTTCTCATGTATTTCTTTCCAAGAAGAAAGTGATGTAACAAATCATTGACATTTATGGCTACTAAATGTTATGTATTTATTTTGTGAGGATCAGTGAAGTACGAATACTCATTTTATTTCAGAGAATTATGAAACTTTAGAGTTGGGAGAAGGTTTTGAAATTAAATCCTATTCCCCCTTATAGTTTCACAGATGAGGAAACGAAGATCCAGAAAAAGCAAGTGACTTACTCAACATCACAAGTATATGTGTAAGAGCTAGAAGTGAAACTTGGGTTTCCTCATTCAGGGTTCTTTCCTCCAAACCAAGTTGCAATAAACCCTTTACTTTTTTGTAAGGATGCTAATTACCAAAGAGGTCATGGTTTACTTTTTTAAAAAAAATTCCCTCTCTCTCTCTCTCTCTCATACACACACACACACGGAGCAATAAAAGAATATGCTTAAGGCAAAAGCTATCAACTAAATAGTAATCTAGTGTTACACTACTACTGTTACATAGCAGACAGAAAAAAATATGTGTTCTTTGTTAATTCAGTCCCTGAAAGAAGCTTTCAGACAAAGCCCAGTTGATTACTCCAGATTCTTTGCTGTCTACTTGTGGGTTTGTTTGATTTTATACAGAAAATGGTTTAGTGTTTAAACATAAAAGCCTGAGTTGAACAGACCGGAACTTTTTCAAGGACTCGAAAAAAATATTACAGTATTACACTTAGTCTTTGACAAGAAATATTTTTTCCAAGGTGGCATTCATGTACATTCCATACTGTGGCTATTCAGAGCTTGCCTTGGCAACTTGATTTATTTTACATACTCACTTATCATAAGCTCAGACAATTAAGAAAAAAAGACAAGGCAAAAACACAAACTTTAAGTGTTTATTTCTTCAAAATCAAGGTACAAGTTTAATATGTATTATCCACATTCTACAGCTAAAAACATTTTTAGATCTCCTAAAATTTGGCATCATCTTAGCTTGAATCATCTGCTCAAAGCAGGGGCAGGAGTGAGAGATGCCAGAAGACCTAATCTGCCTGCCAAGGATGTACACCCTTTCTCGTTAAGTGCGAGCCAGTCATGAAAATTTAACCAGGCATTCTCTTTCTAGGCCTAAGTTTTCTCATGGAAACAATGAAAAGTCTGGATAAATTACCTTGTTAGTCCCTTATAGCATCAGAATATCCTGTTCCTTTTAGTTCTCACTTTTATTATTTGCTCCAAAATCTAAATAAGACTCAACATATGTCCCAGGGACAGAGAGAGCTGGCATAAGAATAAGACACATAGCAAACAAGGCTCCAGGTAAAATCTAAAGGTACACATGAATTATACGTGTTAAGAGAAAAATGGTCTAAGTGAGCACCCAGAGGTTAGATATATCTCGAGATGTTGGTACAACTGTACTCTCAAAATACAGACTTCAAGGTGTTAAAAAACATTTGACACGCACAGACCTTTTTTTTTTTTTTTTTTTTACAAACTACTGTTAATTATATACTGATCAGGTGGAATTTCAAATATGTTTGGCAGTTTGAAAGAAGAATCATCATTCCTTCAATCTAAGAGAACTGCATTAATTTAGGTAAACCACACTTTCTAGTATACACTTATTACATACAATATAATAACACTAACACTAAACACTAATGCTGAATGTGCCTTAGATGAAATGTTGTAAGTTAACTTCTATTCTAAGGTTTTACATTATAATTTCAGCGATGGAATTCCATGGCAAAAGCAATAACTGGCACCCATAAATGAGAACAATTTCTCTTAAAGAGAACATTTTACCTTAAAGAGCACAGAAATATCTCTTTAGTAATCATAGTTTTTAGAGAAAACAGGAACTTTCTGGTAAAATATTAATATTCTTTGCACTGATTCCAGTAGCAAACAAGAAAAGTTGATAACGCTGTTCCAGAAAATGGGGTGATTGCCAATTGAAAATGTGGGAAGAGAAAGTATCCATTTCCCTGAAGGAACATACGGAGTCCTTTTAAGAGAAGTACATTTAAAGAAAACTGTTTTGGACAACACTAATTCCATCGTTCGTTTTTGGCTTTCTTTCACATGACTATGTCTCTACAGATGCTCTGAGTACCAGTGGGGAATCTCTACTGGAAATTCTTTCTTTGCCGTTTGGCAGAGTCTACATCATAAATAAGTGTCAGAGTTAAGATTTTATTGTTGGTTTTTATGTGTGGCCGGTTAAAAAGACAGACTTTTACCATCACGTTGGATTATACTAAACAAAAATAGGGATGAATGGGTTAAAAAAAAGAAAAGAAAGAACAAATGAAATTTTCTTTTTGAAACAACATCGCAATAATAGCCTAGCTGATGTTTTAACATTTAACAATGTCCCCTAGCAGGGACATTGTTAAATATGTTATAGATGTTATCCAGAAATAGGAGCAAAATGGTAGTGTGAACACACAGTCTCTCCCACTCTAATTTCTCTGATATGATCAAATAAAGAAATATATTCATAACAGCACTGGAAAACAAGAAAGAGTAATGTCAACATCAAAGAGGTAAGATCATCGTAAGAGATATAGAGCAGATAGGATTGAATTCTTGGTGAAACAAGACCAGAGAGCAACATACAGGAGAGAACTAGCGTGGAATGAGAGTGATTACAGGGAACTTCAGGCAGAAGGAGGTCAGGCAGTGATTGTCACAGTGATTAATTGGGGCAGTGCATTTGGAGGAACTAGGTCTGTCAGCCAGCCCCCCACCTCCTGAATACGTGGAGCAAGAGAGAGCAGCAATTGCCCACAGGCGAAACAGATGAATGTGGGCTCTGAGACCAAAGAGCTGGGGCGGTTCATGTCACAGGTGGCTAGTGATACTCACATTGCCTCCTTGAAGGATGCCTTCTTCTGCCTCCACAATCAATGAGACAAGCTCTATCATCTAAACCAACTTCTACTAAAATGTAAACAAGATATTCAAACTTGTATGCCAACAAAACTAAGAAGCCGAGATAAGGAAAGATATGGGATATGAGAAAGCATGGTACAAAGGACAAAAGAAACAGTAAAAAGTGTATTACTAACTTTAAATTCTTTTATGCATAATATGCAAAATATTTTTATTGTAATTTCAAATTAAAATTTCAGATGATTCTAAATTGGGAGGTAACGAAGCACAAAGAAATGAAAAAATATTAATGTTCTTATTTGGTTTTCTGGGAGCATATAAATGCTGATGAGTTCTAGTTATTGTCCAAAACTAATTATGTTTAAAGATACCTCTTAAGAATTTAAAGGTAAATCTTCTGGTTAAACATAGTGAATTAAATACGCATATTCACTGTACTTCCTTTGAAATGCTTCTAAAAACTTAAAAGGAAATTAAGCTCACATACACACACACATACACACTTTAAACCAATAATAGCAAAGAGAATTGGAGAGGAAATGATAACAAATGAAGTATGTAAAACAAAGAGAAGAAAAGAAAACAGTTGGGTAAGTGGTAACTGATTTAATTGATTAGAGAAAGCTAAACTTTATGCCTGAGAGAAGAATGTTAACAGGAAATAATGACAATGTGTGCAGAAAAAAACCCAGAATACTTTAAGAATTGGAGGTTCCAAGTATCTCTGAAGATGAAGGTGAGGGGTGAAACTGAAGAAAGGAATCTTTGAAAAAAGTCTGAATAAGGAGCAGTTAGACCCCCAAAGTCCTCCCCTATACCAACAGCTAGGTGAGTACCTCTAACACATCTAAAAAAGGAGAGTAAAAGATTCTGAAGAGATTGAATCTGAGAAGCTCTACACTTCATACACATGAAGTACAGTGGAGAGATTGTCTACTTGAAGAACTCTGGGACCCTTCCAGCCCTGGAAGCAGCATTATTATCCCCATCCCACTCCAGACAGGACACTGGAGAAGTCCTCCCTGCGGGAACCATCCCATCCAAGGGAAGACCCACTGACAAGGCTGAATCCAGTTTGTACAGACAGTATTCTTAAAGGAGTTGTTGATGACAAGTGCATTCTGAGTGTCTGGACACCTTCTCTGATTGAATGATACCCATGCCATAGCAGTTGTCAAATACTTTTAATATTACACTTGGGGTTTCCCAGTAAATAACCAGTTCCACACTTAGTTGCTAGGAAGACCAGGCATCAATAAAGACCCAGCCTCATGCACAGAACATTCCATCAGCTATTTGGAGCCTCACTCTTAAGTGTGAATAGCCGGCCAATGGTCACCAGATATTTGAAGAAAAACTCCAATATGGAAAGCAAAGATTAAAATAATAATAATAATAATAAATTAACAGAATTTGTAGGTAGCAGAGGTAATTCAGGAAGCAGGAGAAAACTTCAAAAGTGTTACATTTTCAGGGCTTCCCTGGTGGTGCAGTGGTTGAGAGTCCGCCTGCCAATGCAGGGGACACGGGTTCGCGCCCCAGTTCTGGAAGATCCCACATGCCGCGGAGCGGCTAGGCCCATGAGCCATGGCCGCTGAGCCTGTGCGTCCGGAGCCTGTGCTCCGTAATGGGAGAGGCCACAACAGTGAGAGGCCCGTGTACCGCAAAAAAAAAAAAAAAGTGTTACATTTTCAGAGAAATATAAAAAGATATTTATCCATGAAACAAACAATAGAATGCTATTTAAAAGAAAAAAAAAGAAACCATCAGAAATATAACAAAGGATCCTTTCTGCATGAACAGAAATTTTTTAAGCAAATAAAAAGGTTAGGAGCATAAAGTAGAAATTGCCCAGAAATTAGATCAGAATAATAGAGATGGAAAGTAGGACAGAAGGGTAAAGAAAAACGAATCACGGGATCAATCCAGAGAGTCAGAGATCTGAATTATTGTTTCAGAAAAAATAAACTGAAAGGGAAAAATATCAATGAATTAATACAAGAAAATATATCACCACTGAAAAATATGCAGATTAAAACCTTCAGAATAACAGCAAGGTATTGAAACACGGGTCTTGCTGGTAAAGAACTACACTTACTGAACAAAGATAGTCATGAGCTCATCTGCTTTAAGGTAAAATAATTAGTGATGAGTCTTCCTGCAGTTGAGGATTTAATCCATCATGAGACCACAACATGTCAATTTTTCATGAGCAGTTGAGTTGGAAAACTATTTTCTTGTGGTTCAAGGAAGTATTGCTCCTCCATAAGAGAGCCAGTATCTTTCACTTTAAGACCAAAGTACTCCAAACATCAGATGTTTAAGTCTGAAAACTCATGATTGCCTAAAAGGATTTATCCACTAACTGGCCTGAATAATGCCTGGAATTCACTTTTCTATCTGTCCAAATATCATCCAGAATGAGAATCATGAACAATCCTAGACAGACACCTTCACCAACAGCAGCAGCATGACCGTCGCCATTTATTGAGTACCGGCCCTATGAGCATAAAAATACTTTGGGAAGCAGGATTATCAGGTGACGGGAAAAGAGAGATGAGCAAAGCAACTGATGTTTTAAATAACTTTTTATATGGGAAATTTCAAATACATACCAAAGAAAAAGAATAATATAATAAGCCCCCATGCACATGCCCTCAGCTTCAACCATTTTTCGACTCCTAGTCAACCTTATTTTATTTATACCCCCATCCGATCTCACCCCCACATGCACTGTATTATTTAGAAACAAAACTAAAACATCGCAACATTTTACCTGTAAATATATATGTGTATAATATATAATTATATATGCATACATATGAAATAGATACACATATATATTTCAGAGATAAAAACTTTTTCTTAAATGTAATGACAATTTATTATCATAACTAAAGATAATTAACAGTAAGTCAATAATATTACTAACTTTCCAGTCAGTGCTCACATTCCCCCAATAGTCTAATAATTTTGTTTTCATTTCATTGATTTGAATCAGAAGCTATTTTCTAGTTGGTTACCCGGTGGTATAGTATACAGAAAAAACAGGATATGTGCTGAATTATTTCTCTTCATTTTTTAGCATTCAAATTTATGAGTTAGTTACCTAGTATCCTCCAAAGAGGGCCCATTGTTTTGGGGGTTTGAGGGGATGTGTTTTGGCTGTGTGTGTGTGTTTTGGAATCACTATAAGTTTAAATATAATGGATGTGTTTCAATCATCACAGTTATTATTTTATTGATGCTCAAATTGTCCCATCTTTGACTGCAGAAAGCCTTTCCTAGTTGGTTCCAGAGTATTTTAGACATAACCCCAAAAGTCATTGATAGCTTCCCTGCTCTTTGGTTTGGCAAATTATTCCAGGCTCATTGTTACACATTTCCTGCCCCAGATCTGGAATCAGTTCTCTACCAGGGAGCCCTAGTTCTTTTTAAGGAGGAACAGTATTGAGAGACCGCAACAGTACAGTATTGAGAGACCACAATCTGAGTTTTGAACCTAGTTAATGAACACAGGGGTGTTCATTTTTACTGAGCTGGTCGTTGTTTCTAGGTCTTTTCTGTGAGTATAGCTAGGGAATCTGTACTTTTTGTATTAAAATACATCACAAGTTCAACTGACAATTACAGTACAAATTCAAGACCACATGGTTTTTACTTAACCTCTTTGATCTTACATTTGAATTACCTTCTTCCCTGCCAAAAATCTAATTCCCAACCCCAACATAATACCTCATTTGTTTTATTCTATAGTACACACAACGAGAGAGAGAGAGAGAGAGAGAGAGAGAGAGAGAGAGAGAGAGAATCTAGAACAGTAACAATACTATCATAAACAATACAATTAGAAAAAACAGTTTAAAATTTTAACAATTTTTTTCTTAGGGTATTTCTACAGATAAATTAGTCACTTGAAATAATCTCTCTGCATTTATGCCACTAATTTGAGACTCGGACTCATCTGTGCCATTTTGCTTTCAATTTTTAGATTGCTTTGTCTTGCAATTAACTTTGTTTTATAATCATGTAAAATACTTACATGTTTTTTAATTCAAAACAGAAACAAAATATATTTGGAGACATTTAACTTCTAATTCTGTCCCCTCCACTTGTTTCCTCCCTCCCTCCCTCATAAATAACTTCTTCCTGAGATTTAAGCAAATTTATATTCAGATTACCCTCTTTGATAAAGAGCAGTACACCATAAACATGATTTTTTCAACTTCATAATAAATCATAGAGATCATTCCATAAACTTATTAATTTTTAAAAAGTATGTTATTTTGTAGCCCAGGTGAAAAAATTGGCTATAAAATAGGAGCATTAATAGGCAGCTGCTGGGAAAAAGATTTAATCCAAATGTTTTACCAAAAAAATATGCAGATTGGAGCTTTGTAGTAAACCTTCAAAAAATGACTCACCAGATTCACAGCATCGTGCTGGGAAAAATTAGCGTAGGTGGCTTTGCTTCTGAGAGACATACACAGTGTACAATTTCACCATGCAAAATGCTTTTGCTACTACAATTTTCCTTTGCTTTGCTTTTTTGAAAAGTAACGGTTCCTTCCATTTTAGCAGCACCATTTGCATTCCTATTATTCACACTTAACTAGGATTTCCATTTTTATCTTCCTTTTGTTACTTGTTTTCATTCCAGCACTTTCTCTGCTTGCTCTTTGCCTTTCCTTTATCTTGCCCTTAAATGGAGGCCTCATGCTATGGGAACAGTGCCATATATTTTTTCTCCATCATGCCAGGCCTTGTCCCAATTTAATAATATAAGTTCCCTTGAACCAGTGGCAACAAAGCTAGGACATCCCACACACGTTTGCTATGGAAACACCTTCATGACTAATGGTCTCACAAATTGAGGCATTTTAAAATTGAAGCTAGAAGTGGTGTTCTTTTTTTTTTTTTTAACATATTCTGCAGCTAAGGAAAAAATATACCAATTCTCTAAAAATTGTGAGTTGCTATACTAATATATCCAGCTTCTCTGAGAGGTAGATTCTTACAGCCCCAATCCCAAGGTTTGTACATAATGAAAGCAAGAGTTCATGCATACTCATCCATGTCTTTGAGCAGCCTCTGCTCTCTTCTGCTATGTTTATAAGGTCATGTGGTTAAGTTGTATCAAGTTCTTTCCTTAGAAGATAAGCGTGGACGTTGAAGACCCTGCATGACTTGGGTGCTGCCAAATCACCAGATCATGTCCCACTACTTTCCCTCTCACACTATAATAGCAAATTACACAGACTTCTATAGACCCACCAGGCCCTTTTGCCTTTGGTTAAGCTATTGCCTTTGCCTGAGAAGACTGGGTCCATTTTCCAGGTGAATCTCCCTTTCATTCATAAACGCCTTGGTCAGGCATCTCCTTCTCTAAGATTTCCCTGCTATGCCTTTTTCTCCTGCCCAGGGACAGCTGATCGTTCCCTCTTCTGTATGATTTCTTACATGCCCTTGGAACTGTGACCATTTAGAGGGCAGAGACCATGTTTTATTTATTCATTTCCCCAACCCCTGCCACCATGCCTGACAAGCATGGGTTTTGCTCAATAAATGATGGTGAAGTAAATCACTGAATGAGTAAACAGGTATGTGAATGTGCTCTCCCCGGTGGAAAAGGGAGACTAACCTACCACCTACATGCCTGTTGCATTGAAATGTCTGTATTTAGATTTTCTCTGTTTCATGTCTCTGTTAGAAAGGAATGAGGTTTTCATACACATCTCTGGTTTCTGACCATGAAGAATAGCATAAAAATGGTGGCCACTACAGCCAGACACAAAGAAGATTTTTGTTTTTACTTGAAAGAGGACAAGTGGGTTTTGTCATTCTCTGTTCTTTTAACAAACCAATCTTCAAAACCCATGCAGACAGCCAACCATCCCAAGAATCCTCTATACCCCATTTGGGGCCTTCATATATGATGTCTCCATGCTGCCCAGTCTTGCTTCTGCCATATCCCTCTAATATTCACTATCTACTCCCTACCCTCTGCCCCTAATTGAAGGCTGGCCCCTGTCGGGTAGGTCATGTCTACAGGTCTCAGATGGCAAGTTGCTCATCTGATTAATTTATCTCTCCCAATGAGGGAAGACTAGAGTGGTGGCTCCCTGGTTGGTTATAATAATCACCCAGATAAAATTATAGATGGCTTTGTTCTTATGTGTTTCCATTCAGTAGGTCTCAGTTTAACAAAGGATCTCTCTATCCTTTTTAAAGCATCTTCATGATTCCAGTGATGAGGCAAGTTTTGGAACTACCCAATGAGGAGCACAACCACGGGATGGGTGCACATCATGCTCGCTAACAAAAGCCATTCAAAACACACCCCACTGTGTTGTCCATCTCCTGGATGGCAAAACAGTGACTCTGCAACACAGTGAAGACAGAAGGGAAACAATTTCCTTTGTAATTGACCAGCAGAAGTCATTCTATTGTAGTTATGCCTTCAGAATCTCCAAATGCAAAGAACTAATTTGGGGTCAGCTCCCTGACCACAGAAGTGAGATTTTAATCCTTATTCCATTATATCTTTGCAATAGATGCGATTTTCAGCCACAAGGTCAATTGGAAGCTGATAAATACATTGTATAAAAAGTCAGCTCTCAGCCCTCCTGTGCCCTACTGAAGGGTTGGATCAGAAGTCAGAAATCCCTGTCCCTAGGATGATTCCACTTACACTGCTTTTTCTCCATATCAGGTGTCATCACACCTTTCCCAACAGCCACTCTTCCTTTCCTGACTCTGTAGCTGCAGAATTCAACAGAGCACATTTCTCCTATGCTAAACAAGTGACTTTTTTTTTTGAGACCTATTTCCCACTCACTAATACTCTCTGGGCTTCCAGTAAAATTTTAAGTTTGCCACATATCCCAAAGGAATTAATTTTAGAGAAGATGGAAAGGGCATTCTCAAGGTAACTAGGAAGACCCATCCTTAACCGTAAGAGTAACAAAGGCGGAGGCGGCAGTGGCCCATTTCCTCGGTCTCACAGAGCAGCATCTTTATGAAAAATGAGCTCAGCTGTTAACAGCCCAGGGAGGGACCGCTATCTACCACATCACAGCCGGCAGAGAAGAACAGGATGTTATGAGTACAGCGTGAACCTCAGAGCCAGAGTCAAAACCATACTCAGCGTTTCCCAGGCGCATGTTTACCTTGTTTTCTTCAAACTTCAAGAGAGAACTCTTCTGTTCTGAAGTGTAAGAAAACTCTACCCGAGAATGGAGCAGTGCAGAACTGATCAATCTCCTTACTTTCATTTCATTATTGAAAAGAAAGCCCCCTCGGGTTTATAACAACATATCACCAAAGTGGCCTGGAGCTCCTCCTTGATTCTTAAAGGACCCACGCTTTATCTCCAAGTCTGCTTGTCTGTAGCCCAAGGAGCCCCAAAGCACTTGTAGGATATGCACCTGCAGGTCAATTAGTTTCCACAAGACTCTTTGACTATAAAATGAAGACAGCTGAGATTCTTCTGTTAACCATTGCCTGGTAGTCAGAAAACAAAACAACGTAATAACAAGGGGGCACTGACCGCTTCACTGAAGATGAAGACATTTTAATCCCTAAAACTGACCATGCTGACTAAATACTCGTTTATTATCCTCAGTACTCCCTTTGTAAAAACAAACAACCCACCAGCTGTCAGGCCTAACTTTCATCCAGTATCACTGCTAAGTTGATAGCAGGCTGGTTAAGAATGCAGGGCTTTAGACAAATCCGGGTTTGAATCTGATTCTACTACTTGCTGAGGCACCTTGTGTTCGTTACTTAAACTTTCTGAGCCTCAGTTTCCTTTCTTCAAAAGATAAGAAGGTCTACTGTAAGAGTTAAATAAGTGTAAATCCATATAAAGGATTTACACAGGGTCTGCTATTTGAGGAGTGCTCAATAAGTATTATTATTATTATACCAGTATATAAATCAGGACTGGTTGCAAATGAAATAGCTCTAATACAAACTGACTTAAAGCAAAAAAAGAAATTATTGCCACACACAATTGAAAACTCCAGTGGCCAGTTTGGTTCAGGAACACTCGGATCAAATGAAGCCCCAGGACTTGAGGTCCAACCCCGACGCCTTCCTGCCTTTTTCCACCTTGTGACTCTGCAGTGCTGTTTGCCCCTCAATCTCCTGCAGAATCCTTCCACACTTTCAGACTTCCATTCTCCCAACTAAGAAACCTCAGGCATAGAAATCTCTATCAAGAGCTCCTTCTCTGTAATCTCATTGATGGGATCGGATCATTTGCGCAGCCCTGGAGCCACGCCGTGCCCTGAGAGAGAGAACGCGCCAATTGGCCCGGCCTGGTCACATGTTCGTCCTGGAGCAGAGGGGTCATGCCAGCCCGCCCGCCCACCTCAAGGAAGCTGCAGCGATTGAGGGTGGGAGAAGGCGCTTCCCGGAAGGGAGATGAGGGTGCCCTGCCACCCAAGAAAGGGGGCGTGGATGGCGAGTAGCTAGCCCTGCAGCCCCCAAACTAACTTCTCTTTCCTTAAAGATACTTGCCGGTGAATAGGGTATATGCAAACTTCACCTTCAAGTTGCCACAGCAAGGTCAGCAGAGTTGGAACAAGTTCTCCCAGATGCCTCCTAAGACACAAGAAATAGGAATGTCAGACTCCTAATCTCTTGAGGTACTGAGTTGTCATATATCCCCAAAGGCCATTCCCAGGGTGGAAATGCTGTTGGTGTCAAGCTAGAGGTTACCTATAGACTGGCTTTTCTTCCTCACCGTGAGATTGGCATTTTTGAATTGGTTGATTCATTTGGATCTTTTAAATATGTTTTATCTGTGTATTTCACATTGAAAAGAAGTTTGTCAATCTGGTATCTTCTTATTTGGCCCTAATTAAATGTCACTTAGAAATGGTGTCCCTGCATCCTAATGTGTCTTCATTTCATCATTTGCTGAATAAAGAGCAGTGCTAAAAATGTACCCAGGTTTCCAACACACTTGCCAAAAAAGATTACAGCTTTTTAAAAAATTTAAACAAACTTGTGTGGCATATTTCTTCTTGTGAAAGCAATTCTGTGGATAGTTCTAGAAAGGAAGAAGCTACAAATAAGCACACGGAGACTGTATTATCATCCTCCAGAGAAGCTGTGGTTAAGCATCTTTGTGTTGTGTTCAGCCTTTCAAAGCCTTTCCAATGGCACCTTGGCTTCCTGAATATTTTGAGCTGAAGGAGTTTGAAAAAACAGCAGAAGCTGGAAAGTTACCCTGATCTCTTGCTCCTTCCCCTTTCTTCCACAAACAGCCCATAAAACCCTCCAGTGAAAGGCATCCTCCCCACACCCAGAGGAAAGAAGCATCCTTATCTCTGAAGACAAAGGGACACCAGAAGAATCTTAGCAAACAGACTTTGCTAAGTTTCCCCCAGTTTAGCACACTTACTTCCTACTCTTTTACTTATCCAGTCCTCTTCACTGAAGCTAGCATAAAATATTCAAGTTTGTTTGCTTGGGTGTTCATTTCCTTATGAAGGCTCCCGTGTCATGTAAAACTTATATTAAATAAACGTGTATGCTTCTCTCCTGTTAATCTTTGTCAGCTGAATTTTCAGGCCCAGCAAGGGATCCTAAGAGGGATGAGAAAAACTTTTTCCTCCCAATACATATATAGGTGAGGGTTTTTTGTTTTGTTTTGTTTTTTAATGAGCTTTTTACTCTTTTATAAGCTGCTTGTTCCACTACTCCATATATGGAAATTATTCACTATTATTTCTACTAAGCTCTTTATATTGACTGCTCTTAACCTCTGAGTGATAGACAAGTTTATGTTGAAATCCCCTGATATCCTATGAAAATGGTGAGCACGTAAGCGTTTTTCTGGGAAGGTGGCTAATCACTTTTATCAAGCTCTCCAAGGTCATCAACAATCTAAAATTAGAAACCCACTGTTTTACACCCTCATTTTAAATGGTAGAAATAGATAGATCTGCAGGGAAATATACAGATAAACATCATGGCCTATTTAACCAAATTCTTCTTGTAAGACATTTAGGTCCATTCCAGTTTTGGGCTGATATGAACAATACACAGTGAATACAACTGTCGCTTTAAAGTTTAACTACATAACTGTATTTTCCCCCATGATACTGCAAGATATGAAATGGCCGATAATTTTTTAAGTGTGGAGTAACACAGATTGACAAATCATCGCAGCTCTTAGAAGATGGCTGTTTACCCCAGAGACCCCTCATTGTTCGAACACCACCACCTGATGCCCTAGAACTCTTACAGAGAAAACCCATCCTCCTGCAAGTATCAGCTATTCAGGGGAAGGAGCAACATTTCCTGCCTTTGTCTGGCTTTGTTACTTGGTTTGAAGTCCTGCCCATCGCTCCGGGGCAGAGTTGCAGCACCTATGTTTACATTTCTGCAAGGACACACGGGCAAGCCCAGGCAAAGCCGAATAGCACATTGCTCATTGATCACAGACTTGAGCATCTGGTGATCCCCTTTGGGGAAAATAGAATGATTCTGAGAGTTCCAGCGCTGCCAATGGGAAATTCACACAGACGAAAGCCCCAGGTCTCTCCTGGTAGTTTCAGGGGGTTGGAGGAGGGAGAAGGCAGAGAGCAGGTAAGCAAGAAGGTGACAGAATATCAGGGGTTCTGCTGAGTTTGACTCATAAGCATGAAAAAGTCCCCCCAAAGCAACAAAACAAAACTGCCAAGATGTTACTGGTGATTTATAATCTGAAGCTGAACACATAAGAATTTGCCCTTTCTCATTGTGGGTAGGTTTCATTTGGCCTCTCAAATGGTATTCTCCCAACGAAACAACAGCACGAACAAGCAAGGCCATGTCAAAGGTCATCTCCAAATTCATGAAGTACCAGGAATGGCCCTCCCTTCCTTCAGATCTGATATTTCCTTGGCAAGGACTTTGGCTCAAACTAACTTGCCGTAAAGCTACTGTACCACCTCAAGATTACAATCTCTCTTGTAAACAGTGATCCAGAGGTTTTGCAAAAGCCTCTCAAGTGACACACCTTCTATATCCTTCCTAAGACCACTTTCCTTAGAAGCCCACTGTGTGTTATCATGCTTCCACAGATGGAGAAACGAAAACACAAAAAGATTAAACGGCCTATCTAAGATGACCTAGCAAGTCATTCACCAAACACATGACCCCTGGTGACTTGTGACACACAAATGCTTCCACCGACAACTCCACCTCACCCTCGTGTCTGTGCAGAAAAAGAAGGGAAATCGTTTATGGGTCCAAAAGACCTCACAATGTTCTAAAATGGCAAATTCAATCAGACCCTTATTAACTAGATCCAAATTAGGCCTGACAGAGAGTCTTCATTAGATCTAAAAATCCTGCCTGTTTTAGCCCTGAGTCCCCTGACTTGTTCGTGTTACTGTAAATTGGCTGTTCTAGCGTCTGGGAGGGCTCTCCACAAAGTGCTTACAGATGACGGTCATCCGGTATGAAATAAAAAGCCTAAGTTCTATTGGCGGGCGGGGGAGCGTGGGGGTGGGTAGACAGTGTAGCAGCAACAAGGCCTGACCAAGGAAACAGCCTCTCACATGGCACAGAAACGGGCAGAAGGAAAACTCAGTTATTTAAACAAACTAACCACAACAAAACTTATAAAGACATTATCCCAATCCCAGCACAGAAACTAAACTTCTCTTTCGAAGCTGCATTTCACGTCAGCCAAGTTCTCTTTCGTATATTTTATGTCCCGGGTCAGAAAAATGGTGCCTCCTACATCGGAAAGAGTTTATCTAGCCCCAGACGAGCCGTGTTCTTCTCTTCTTTACAATAGAATCAAACTCTGTCACTTTTTTCTCAGTGAGACCAGCCCTTCAGATAAGCAGGGTCATTGGCCATTGAGTTAATGTGACTTGAGAGAAGCCAAAAAGCCTGGCTGCGAAGGTGCCTAAGGCTTCCACCATGAAAGTCGCTGCATTTCCAAAATGCTCCCGTCACGAATACTAACGTAGGCCTCGCACAGTACCCAGGCCCTCTCAGTCACTCACTGTTTACTGAACGAATAAAAGAATGATTGTGGCCTGCAAAGGGTAATAAACTGTGATTATATTGGTTAGATTCTATGCCAGATATATGTTACTATCTGGAACATATTAGCTTATTTGCTCCCACTACTGTCGTCTCCCCTTATTCACAGGGCGTATGTTCCAGGACGCCCAGTGGATGCGTAAAACCATGGGTAGTACCAAATCCTCCCTATATTATGCTTTTTCTTGTACGTACATACCCATGATAAAGTTTAATTTATAAATCAAGCACAGTAAGAGGTTAACAACAATAACTAATAATAAACAGAACAATTATAACAATATACTGTAATAAAGTTTTTGTCAATGTGGTCTCTCCCTCTCAAAATAGCTTATGGAACAAGCTTAATGCCTTTTCCACCCTAACTAAGCACTTATCACACACTGTGGCCATAGCTTTTGCAGTTTGAGGTCCTACAGCAAAACTAGCACAAATTTTTTCTTCTTCATGAATTTGCAGATAGAAGATTCATTTTTACCACAGAGCTTAGCAACCTCAGCACAGGATTTCTTTTCTTTCCTTACTGAGTGGAGAACTTTCACCTTTTCACTTAGTGGAAGCACTGGACCCGCTTCTCTTTGGCATAGCTGAATAGCATCACATCTCTTGTGCTTTGGGTCCATTATTAAGTAAAATAAGAGTGACTTGAACACAGCAGTAGATCTGATAACCAACATGCCTACTAAGTGACCAACCTGTGGGATGGGCTGGACAAAGGGACGATTCTCATCTTGGGCAGGATGAAACAGGCCGGTGTGAGATTGCATGATGTCACTGAGAATGGCAGCATGCAATTTAAAACTTACGAATTGTTTATTTCTGGAAATTTCCAGTTAATATGTTCAAACTGAAGTTGATCACAGGTAACCCAAACTGCAGAAAGTGAAACCGTGGATAAGGGGGGACCACCATATATGTCGTTGTGAAGTAGGTTCTCAGATCAGACATATGCTAACAAGCCTGGGCTAGCTCTTGAAGAAATGGAACATTGGAGAGGAAGGTGGGTGACTGTGACAGTGAGATATGAGAATGAGGGGCTAGGAAGATTCTGAGGTTTGGTACAGGGAGAAGAAACACAGCCACAGCCACCAGGCCCCCACTGTTCTCCCAGCCACCGTGCTGAAGAGTTTTTCCATTTAGAGACACTACTGATCCATGGTTTTCACATAAGCTCGGGAATTCAAACCCCTGCTCTCCTGCTCCCTAGATTTAGGACAAGGTCTTTAACTTCTGTTGCTCTGAAATGAACATAATGAACTCCCTCCTTGGGCTGTTGGAGGAATTAAATAAGATAATACATCTTAGAAGAGTGCCTCGCCTGACCTAGGAAACACTGGATTCATGTTTATTATTATTATTTTCATTAATATCTCCACCCTCTACTCTCAGTATAGTAAGATATTGGGAGCAGCAGTTTATTTCCTACCATTACAACTTCTACAGTTACATGGTAGAGAAGTTGACTAACCACCTTGGCAGCTGTGGCCTCCAGGTCAGTATCTGTATGTCACATGAAAGTGATAGATGTGTGCATTCCACCTTTATACACCTGCCATGGGTGAAGCACCAGACCTCTCCCTGCCTCAGCTGCTCAACGGAATACACAGGTAATAATAGTATATGTCACACTGTGTTGCTGAGGAAAGGAGTTAGATGAGTTAGTTCTCAAATAGAGTCTAGAACGGTGTCAAGCAGATAATAAGTATGATTATTTTATTTCACGTGTGTGTGTGTCTCACATTTTTCTAGAGATGAGGATGATACGGATAACCAATTTCCAATTCAAAAAACTCCACTATCACATGGATATTTCCCACACTTGATTCTTTCACTGTACAAAGCACAGCTACGACTAGAATGATAATGTTAGGGGGAGTCTGTATCCTCAGCTTGGCACTCTCACTGAACTTGTCTCAGTAATAAGTCCTTGTTCAAATTGTGTCTCTGATTTGAAACTGCTGTTTAATGCTGCTGTGGTGATTAAGGTCACCTAAAAAATTATTAAAAGCATTATGCTAGGGCTTGTCAAAGAGGGCTAGAGGGGCTTCCCTGGTGGCGCAGTGGTTGAGAGTCCGCCTGCCGATGCAGGGGACATGGGTTCGAGCCCTGGTCTGGGAGGATCCCCCGTGCCGTGGAGTGGCTGGGCCCGTGGGCCATGGCCGCTGAGCCTGTGCATCCGGAGCCTATGCTCCACAACGGGAGAGGCCACAACAGTGAGAGGCCCGTGTACCGCAAAAAAAATAAATAAATAAATAAGAGGGCTAGAGATGATCACTGAATTAGCAGGCCTCGCCTTTTGTGCCACCCTGGACATCACAAAACTCTGCAGCCAACCTCAACACCCCTGGTGACCCTTGGGCGACAGACTGAACATGCCTGTTTATTTCCAAATGGGTAAAATGGAAGGATTCTTTCCAACTCGGGGAAAATGCTTAGGCAGGAATGAGGTGATAAGCAGAGGAAACAAGTTTGGAGTTGTTTTCCCCACTGAATTTTAAAGTTGAAGAGTTTCCTGTGTAAGCAATGTTTTGTTTTTTGTTTTTTAATTCTTATTTAAACCTACCTCATCTAATGCAAACAACTTTAAAAACCCAAAATGATTATTCCTGGCATACTTCTGTAAAAGAAATGTACACACGTCGGTCCATAAGATATTGGGGATAGATGATCTATTTCTAACCCTTACAACTTTTACACATACACAGTAGGTTAGCTGTGTAACTGCCTCAGCAGCAGCTGCCTATGCTTAGTGTATTTGTGTCTGTATGAAAGAGACAGACGTGTGCATTTCACATTTCAACCCTTCAGTAAGGTTCCCAAGTTAGGGAAATGGCAGTGCTGTGTAATAGCAACAGCAGAGAGATGTCTGCTCATTGATATGCAAATGACAATAGCAGGCCTTCTGCTGTGTTTAAGGAATCCCATGACTGGTTAGACCACAAGCAGGTTATTAAAGTGAAACAAGGCTATTTTGTCCATTATGAAAAGCACTGTCCTATCCCAGTGAGTGGCACATTCAGGGCTATTTACATTTCCACAGACAACCAACAATAAATCAGTATGAATACTCCTTCAAATCCATTTTCTTTTTTGAACAACAATGGCTGTTCAAAATCACGGGGTTAAACAAGAATCTGAATCAAGCAGAAATAATAAAAAATCCAGCATTTGGTCAATCCTATGTATGTTAAATCATTCATAAGTAAAGCCCCTCAAAGCTCTGGAGTAGAGTTCAGAGAAATCTCATTTTGAGGCCCTAGAAATTGAGGACCAACTCTAAATAACGACAATAATAACAAGTAGCTACAGATATCATGTAATATGTTTGTAAGTATTTACTATGTGAGGGATAATACTGTATGCAAGTACTTATTCTTTTTTATTGAATTTTATTTTATTTATTTTATTTTATTTTATTTTATTTTTTTGCAGTACGCGGGCCTCTCACTGCTGTGGCCTCTCCCGTTGCAGAGCACAGGCTCCGGACGCGCAGGCTCAGCGGCCATGGCTCACGGGCCCAGCCGCTCCGCGGCATGTGGGATCTTCCTGGACCGGGGCACGAACCCGTGTCCCCTGCATCGGCAGGCGGACTCTCAACCACTGTGCCACCAGGGAAGCCCTTTATTTATTTTTTTTATACAGCAGGTCCTTATTAGTTATCCATTTTATACACAAGTACTTATTCTTGAGATAGGTGCATTACATACACTATACCACTGAATCCTCACCTGCAAGGCAGATACCATTATAACCCTCACTTTTTAAAATTTATTTATTTCTGGCTGCACCAGGCCCTCGTTGCTGTGAGCAGGCCCCCTCCAGCTGTGGCGAGCAGGGACCACTCCCCGCCACAGCACGTGGTCCCTCACCACAGCGGCCCCTCCCACTGTGGAGCACGGGCTCCAGGGACACGGGTCTCAACAGCTGTGGCACACGGGCCCAGTAGTTGAGGTTCGCAGGCTCAGCAGTTGTGGTGCAAGGGCCCAGTTGCTCCATGGCATGTGGGATCCTCCTGGACCAGGGCTCGAATCTGTGTCCCCCGCACCCGCAGGCAGACTCTCAACCACTGCGCCACCAGAGAAGTCCCCTATAATCCTCCTTTTAAAGTTAGACTGAGGCTTAAAGTCCAGTAATTTGCCCAAGACCAGAAACCCAGTATATGAAAGACCCAGGTTTCTAATCCAGGATTCCTATCTGCATTGGAATGGGACTCTTAACTATCACCCACACATCCTCTCCACAGAGATTCAGTGATGGGAATCGAATTACAGCTAGTAAAATATCCTGAAGACTCGGGATATTTTGCCTGAGTTTGACCAAAGATAAAAAACTACAGTTCCGTTTATGGAATATTATTAATTTTAATTTCAAAATCATTGTGAATTGATCAAGTTGTCTATAATAAATTTTATCATTCATTCACTCTTTTTTTTTTTTTTTTTGTGGTACATGGGCCTCTCACTCTTGTGGCCTCTCCCGTTGTGGAGCACAGGCTCCAGACGCGCAGGCTCAGTAGCCATGGCTCACGGGCCCAGCTGCTCCGCGGCATGTGGGATCTTCCTGGACCAGGGCACGAACCCATGTCCCCTGCATCGGCAGGCAGACTCCCAACCACTGCGCCACCAGGGAAGCCCCATTCATTCACTTTTGCATCCAACAAATATTTATTGAACAGTTAATAAGGGTCAGGTGCATGCCAGAGCCTGGAGCTGGAGCAGTAACCAGACAGACATAGCCCAGATTTTACTTAATTTACAATCCTACAGGGGAGAGGGACATTAAAAAATCATCTTTCATTACAATTGTGACAAGTACACAGGAGGAAAAGACTTCATTGTAAGGAAAACAGATGAAAGGAAGAACAAACTTAGTCTGGCAAAGTCAGAAAAAGCCTCTCTGAGGTAACATTCAAGAGGCGTGGAGACTGGGTAAGAGTTAGTTAGATATAAGAAGATCAGTGTGAGGAAGGAGGGATATGTCAGGATGTTTTAAATTGTCTGCAAGTCAAATAAAGCTCAATGCAAATATGCTTTAAATACTAGAAGCTATATTTATAAGTATTAAATAAATACTTATATTAAGTATTTAGTATTAAATAAATACTTAAATAAATATTTAAGTATTTATTTAAATATTTATTTAAATAAATATTTAATAAATATTTAAATATTTATAAGTATTTATTTAAATACTAGAAGGTATTTATTAAGGCTGCTTCAGGCACAGTTTGATCAAGGCTCTGGTTCTGTTTCTCTGAGATTGTAACTCTCCTGTCAAATTTTATATGTTGGTTTCAGTCTCTTGGTTTCTATCATGATATTGTCTACCAAGAACAACCAGAGTTTATTTGTTTATAGTCACAGAGAGAAAGAGAAAGTTCCCCCTTTATGCTGATTAGGCTACCCCAAACTAACCCTTTTAACCAGTGGATGCCTCCTGGTTGACTTAAGTCTTGGCTACCTGAACCAATCATTTTGGTCAGCAGAATGGGATTTGGGGACCCATGGACCCTAGGGTGAATCTCTTCCATCCAAACCATATGGCTGCCGAGCACAGATGGGATATACGTTGAGGGCATAATTTTCATTCCAGACAGAAAGCTATTCTGATCAAAGATAGAAGCATGCAAAGAACCTTAGGTGGTTACATTAGATGTTTGAGGGCCTAAGTCCCACGTGAAAAACAGAAAATGAAGACGAGAATGGCATGAGAAAAGACCACATGGTCAAGAAGGGGCCAGATCATGTAGGGATTGAAGACCACATTAAAAATTTTGGATGGGGCTTCCCTGGTGGCGCAGTGGTTGAGAGTCCGCATGCCGATGCAGGGGACACGGGCTCATGCCCCGGTCCGGGAAGATCCCACATGCCGCGGAGCGGCTGGGCCCGTGAGCCATGGCCGCTGAGCCTGCGCGTCCGGAGCCTGTGCTCCGCAACGGGAGAGGCCACAACAGTGAGAGGCCCGCGTGCCGCAAAAAAAAAAAAAAAAAAAAAAAATTTTGGATCTTTTCCTAAGGTTAATGGAGAGTTTCTGTTGTCTGTTATAATCAAATTTACATATTAAAAACATTCACATATGAAAGAAAAAAATCATCAAACATATACACATATATATCTTATACATATGTGTATATACATAGACTATCTCTGAAAAATATACAGTAACCTGGTGAATGTGGTTGCTTCTAGGAAGAGGTCCCTGGGGACTAGAGGTCTGACTGAGTAGAGAGACTTTTCATCACATGCAATTTTGAACTTGTCTCTCTGTTCTTTTTAACTATATTCTTACATTGTTTTAAATTTTTTTTAAAAAAAGCAAATTGTTTTGAGTGATTAATCTGTCCACTGTATGTAGAGAAAAATTGGAGGTGGGAAAGAGTACAAGGAGACAAGTTAGAAGGCTACTGCAACTGGCCAGGCAGGAGACAGTGATCACTAGGGTCTGATGGTACAGAAACAGGATTTGAATCCCATCTCCTAAGACTGAGGCTCCTGCCCTTCTCCACCAGCATAGCTAAGCCTTGTATTTTAATGGAAGGCACACAGACGTGGGGCAGAGTGAAATGGCTGCAGAGCCCAAGTTATTTCTGAACATAGGATGCAATGTGGGGAGGTTTGAGAAAGAGCCAGAACCCAAGGAATTGTTATAAGAGGATGATGGGGGCCTGAGGAAAGGAAGCTAGTTTTTATTTGTGCAAAGGCACAAACTTATTTGATTTGCCTGAGCTACCGATATCCCCAGCTGTAAAATTATGCAAATGTAACACCTTTGAAAATGAGACTCTGCCTCTGAGTTGAATTCTCGAGACCCCAGATTGTGGTGTGGAAAGGTTTCAAAGCCTTGAAACCTTTCTGGCAGGCAACCCACACACAGCAGGAAAATGGGAACCTGCAGCCTACTCTTCCTTTGCAGGCTGACTTCACATTGGTGCTGGGTGGGGTTGAACTGAATACTAAACAATGTGTCCACATCACTGGCACAAGTAAAGAAAGAAATGATAAGCAAAAGAATGAATGAATGTCAGCGGCAATTTTAGCAATAACTATACATACATGAATGCAGCAATTTTAGCAATAACTATATACAATTAACAAAATATACAGTGAATTTTAGGAGAACACAAACATTCCATCCATTGCAACAGGGAACTCTGTTTATGTCATGCTTCTGTCTCACTCTACTTAATCTTCTCCATCTCACAATTCACTTCCTCCATAAACTCCTGTTCTTATCCCTCAAATTGGATGTAATCACGCCTTTTGAACCTTTTATCATTTCATGATAATCCTCTTCTCATTTATGGTGAATGAGCTTAGTGGTAACAAGTAAGTTATCTGGAAATTGGGTTTGAATTTTTGGTCTACGGATTCCTACCTTTACAAGCTGGGTGACCTTGGGTAATTTACATCACCTTTCTGTGAATCCATTTCTTCATCTGTAAAATGGGGATAGTCATGTCAAGTACTTCATAGTGTTGTTGTAAGGAATTAATGGGTTAATGTATATTTATACATGTATGTATATTCGTATGTGTGTATATGTTAACATATATGTGTGCATATATTTTATATAAATATGTGTGTATATATATTAGTTTGGGGCACAAAGTAAGCGCTATGTGGGAATTGGTTACTGTTAAATTATAATTGCAGATAATAGTTATTGGTGTATTTGTCATATCTCTTATTTAGATTACATGCACTTTAAAGGATCTGTCTGATTGAGGTTCTTTTTACAACATAGTATATTAGTCATCAATTGCTGTGTAACAAAGGACGTCAGAACTTATCAATTTAAAGTAACAAACATTTATGATCTCAGTTTCTGTGAATCAGCAATTTAGGCATGGCTCAGCGTGTCTGGTGAGGCTACAATCAAGGCATCCGCCAGGGCTGCCATCAGTTTTAGGGCTCAATTAGGGAAGGATCCACTTCCAAACTTATGCATGTGACTCTTGGCAGCCCCAGGTCTGCTGGATGTTATCTGGAGACACCAATTCTCTGCCATGTGGGCCTCTCCAAAGGGCAGCTCACAACATGGCAGCTGGCTTCCCCCAGAGCAAAGACTCTGAGAGAGAGAGAGAGAAAAAACAAAACAGAAGTGACAGTTTTTTGGTAACCTAATTTCAGAAGTGACAAGCCATCACTTCTGCCATATTCTACTTGTTAGAAGTGAGTGAGTATGTCTAGCCTACACTGGAGGAAGGCATGACACAGGGCATGCACAGCAGGAGGTGGAGTCCCCAGAGCCCATCTGAGAGGCTGCCTTCCACACATAGCAAGGAATCAGAAAAATGTGCATTTATTAAATGTGTTATCCTTACCGCTAGTCCTTGTAATTCTGAAATCCAGCCAACCAGCTGATGGAACAAGGGACCTGCACAGGTAATTATACCTAAGAGAAACACTCATTCATTTGTTTATTCACTTAATAAACACTGGTTTACCCCCAGATTTATGTCAGACACTGTGTGAAGAATTAGGGATACTAAGATATTTTTTAAATGGGTTTTAGAGCTAGATAGGTTCTGACCCAGCTTTCTCATTTAACAAATAAGGAATCTGAGCCTGAGAGCGGAAAAACTAGTTGTCCCGAGTCACACAGTAGCAAAATTGATGCCAGGACACATATCTCTTGATATGGGGCTTTTTCCTCCTCTGATGGAAATGCGGAGGTTCCCTGCCACATCGTCCTGTGCAGCCAATCTCCCCACTTCTATTTCTATGAATTAAACCATAAAGAAGAACTGAATCAATGAAACATCCATTCTCTTTAGATGCTTGTAGTTTTATTAAATTCAATCATTCATACTAGGACAATCTTTAAATAAAGACAAAACTATAATCCCTGAAGTTCCTACATTCCTAACATGGATTTTCACTGATTCCGTTTCTCTCCATCTTCCCTTGTACTGATATTTCACTGAAGCTTCAATACGTCACCTGACAGAGATAATGAGGTAGGCATCACCTGGGTTAGATAACCTCAGAGAAAGGAACAGGTGCCACTCTGCTGCAGCCACAAACACAGCTTGCCCCCCCATGCCTTCTGAGCTATGGCTCCCTCCTTTTGCTTCCCTATTAAAGCTGATGTTCATTTGTTGCTTTGTTTTGCTTCCCTTCAGCCAGAAAGCAATGCTTACATATGTCAGATTCAACAATGCCATGTCCCCCTACTGGAAAAATAAAATAAGCCCGACCCTGGTCGTGCCTGGGAATGGAATGCACTTCAAGAAGCAAATACAAGAATTTCATGTGATATAAATAGACTCCATCAATTCAAGGAGCGGGTGTTGAAACGGAAACGTTGACAGGTAATTATCAAAAGCACCTTAGAAAAGCAAGTTTCTGTGGACAACAGCTGCAATTTATTATTATTATTGTTGCTAGCCTCCACAATGCTCTCCATTTATGATTCGAATAATCTTGTCTCTTTTGATGAATCTACCTTTTGTTTTTCATTAAGATGTCAATGCATTAGACAAAAGGCTTGCTGAGTACAAAAAAAAACATGGTAGAGGAAGACAGAACTTTATACCTATAAGGCAAAACACAATTGTCCCTGCAGGATGGCAATGTACAAACCCATGTGTACACACACACATGCACCCACACAAAACTTGTTCTTGACAGTCCTGGAGATGACATTAGGACTCTTTTAGTCAGGTTAAAGTGTAATATGTCAGGTCTGACAGTTCTTGACCACATACAACTGAAACCTGCCACCTTCCACTCCTTTACATCCATTTTGCTGTGATCTGGCTGAATCCCTAGACTGATCTGAAAAGAGTGACAATCTCTCTCCTTCAGATATTCTCAGCCCAGTTGGAGATTCGGAGCTACACATGGTGATCCTCGAAGCGTTATTTATTCTTAAAGTGTCTGCCCCAATGCGTGAGCAGCTACTTTTCAAAACCTTCCCAGCTTCTTTGGGACGGGGAGGGGTGGGGTCAGTCAGTAGGGGTATGAGGCAGACGTGCCATCTGAGCAAACCAGACCCAGCACTAGATGTTTAGGGAATCATTTCAATAGGTTCTTAAGAAGTCAGTCCACTGAGATATGTGGATTTTTTTTTTAAATCATTCTAGCATCCTGGGCCAGTGACACAACCTTAGAGAGTTGTCAAGACTAATAACCTTTCACAATAATATCCTGGATGGTGAAGGGGAAATGAGATCTTCCCAGGGCTCAGGGATGAATGACTGAAAAGAATTAAAAAGTAATAATTTTAAAAACACTTAAAATTAAAAGAAAAGATAAATGTAAATGAAATTCTCCCCACCCCTAACTTAGGAAAAATGTTAAGCATATGTGTCCCAGAAAGGAAACTTTTAAAAGAAAAGTTCATATTTTAAAATATATGCAGGGTATTAATTTTAAGGTAATTAGGAAAAGCTATTTCCTATTTGTCAGAAATCAAAGGTATGTGCATTCTGAATAAAGATTTTGCTACCAAACCCTAAATAGCCATGAAGTATGAAATATGCTCTCCATATTCATATTATACAGCACTTTGAAATCTAGTTGGTCCTAAGAGAAAAGGTAAAAGTGGAAAACTGGATTTTTTTTTTTTTTTTTTTTTTTGCGGTACGCGGGGCCTCTCACTGTTGTGGCCTCTCCCGTTGCGGAGCACAGGCTCTGGACGCGCAGGCTCAGTGGCCATGGCTCACGGGCCCAGCCGCTCCGCGGCATGTGGGATCTTCCCGGACCGGGGCACGAACCCGTGTCCCCTGCATCGGCAGGCGGACTCCCAACCACTGTGCCACAAGGGAAGCCCTGAATTTTTAAAAGAAGTTATTTTTTCTCCTATGCTACCTCCATTCCCATCCCTATGTAGTCATTCAAGAAAAGAAAATATTTTAAAACAAAGAGCAAAACTAGGAATTGCATCCACTGTCATATTCTCGCTTTCTTTCATTCATTCATTCATTCATTCACTCCACAAGGATTCACAGCGCTTCCCTTTTGACTAGGCACTGTAATAGGAAATAAAAGATGAGTAAGTTACACAGAGTCCCCACCCAGGCTGCTCATCTCTTAGTGAGAGTGACACACACGTAAACAAATAATTATGTTCTAAGTGCTACCTAAAGACATAGCATTATTGAAACCCAAAATGCTGAGTGTCTAACACTGCAGGACTTGAAACAGTCTTTACAGAGAAGGTGTCATTTAACCTGAGTCTTAAAATATGAGTAAGAGTTGGCCACGTGGCAGGGTGGGAGCTTCACACGTATTTCAGAGAGGATGAAACACTTGATTTGACTGAAGCAGAGTAAGCATGGGGACGGATGGAGGAGGTGGTGGGAGAAGAAGCAAAGTAGGGGTCAAACTTTCATGGGCTCATATGTCATGCTGAGGTATTCGAACCTTACCGCACATGCAACAGAAAGCCACCAGGGATTCCTAACAAGGAAAGATTTCACTTTTATTCAGATAATTCAGGTGTTATCATACAGGAAAGAGAGAAGGTTCAGTTAGAAGCAGTATTTTACATGGCTACACTCAATGTCCCCACGCCCCATCACCCCACCCCGGCCAAGCCTAGTTTCTGCACAATCTGAATCCCATATGTTACATCTCTCCTTTTTGTTTTTTTGTCTTTTGGGGTTTTTTAAATATTTATTTATTTATTTATATGGCTGCTCCGGGTCTTAGTTGCGCCTTGTGAACTCTTAGTTGTAGCATGTGGGATCTAGTTCCCTGACCAGGGATTGAACCTGGGCCCCCTGCATTGGGAGCACAGAGTCTTAGCCACTGGACCACCCGGCTAGTCTCCACATCTCCCCTTTTTGTAATCGCTACCCTGTTCACCTTTATCTCCTGCTAATCATTCATTCAATCAATCATTTCATCATTCAACAAATATTTATTGAGCCCCTTCTAAAATGTCAGGCAAGGCACTGTGCAGGGGCTGGCGATTAGCAGCACATCAGAAGTACAGTGTCTGCACCCTGGCAGAGCCTATAGTCTAGCAGTGCCGACAGATCTGCTTAAATATAAGTAATTGCAATGATGTGTAATGAGTAAGACAATGGGAAGTGATGGGGGCTTCCCTGGGGAAGTGATAGGAGGCTTGTGACCTGAAGGATGAGTAAGCTTTAGCCAAAGTATGTGTGTTGGAAGTAGAAAGGGGAAGAGAGAGACAAAGCCCAGCAAATAGGAAAGAGCCAAAGGCAGGAGAAAGCTTGGCACCTGGGAGGAAACGAAAAGCAGTCCATGTGCCTGGAGAGTCCCGTGAGCTGGAGACATGGGCTGGCCTCAAGCCTTACCACCTACACACTTGACCACTCTGTGCGGCCTGTGGGCACGGAGGTACACGCATGTGTGAGGAGGTGCGAAGGAGAATTATCGCTTCCTGTTACCATATTCATGCTGTGCTCAGGCAGGAACTCTTACATACATTTGTTACTCATCTGCATTTTAGAATTAGAAAACAGGAGGGCAGAGGACCTTAGAAACTATTCAGGATGGCACGTCTCAAGGTGTGCCCTGTGGACCAACTGTGGAATCCCTGAAGATGAGGTCAGAAACCTACCTTTTTAAACACGCATCTCAGGGGATTCTTCAGCATTCTGAAGATGGAAAACCACTGTGCTAGTGCAGCTGTCCCCATTTCAAAGTCAGGATATTAAGAACTGAAGAAAACCAATGATTTGTCTAAAACGGTATCTTAACTACTTCAGCAGTACTGACATTTTGGACCAAGTAACACTTTGTTGCTGGGGACTGTCCTGTGCACTGTGGGACGTTTAGGAGCATCCCTGGCCATTAACAACCAGATGCCACTAGCAACCCTGCAGTTGCAACAACCAAAAATGTCTCCAGTCGTGGCCAAACATTCACTGGGGGACAAAGTCACCCCTGATTGAGAACCACTGTGTAAAGTCACACTGATAATCAGAAGCGGAGGCAGGACAGCACTCAAAAGTCCTGATTCACAGCTCGGCCACCTCCCTGTATCAGCCGGATACTCTTTTTGACTGTGGGAAGCAGGAGGAGGAGAAGAGGCACGCAGGTCGTAAAGGCCGGGGGGTTAGAACAGGAGGCGAGGCTGGCATAGGTGACAGCACTGCTTTTTTCCAGGAACCCGGGACATTACTCCTGGCTTTTTCCATGACTTATTGTGCAGCTCATCATCCCTATTTCTATTTCTCCACCTGTTTAAACCTTGATCTTCCAGGAGAACTGGCAGGATTCACATTGGCAACATCTTGGAAAACCACATAGAAAGGTTCCATCCAAGAAGCTTTTTAACTGAGACTGATTTAAAAGTGGGCCTGTGTAGGAACCAAGAGTGCCGTGTTCTAAATTTAGCGCTCTTCCAAGAAGAGGAGTGTAGCGGTGGTGGTGGTGGGGACCGATGTAAAAGGAACCAGGAAGTGTGGCTGCAGGTTCCAGCTCTTTCCAAACTACCTTTGTGGCCTTTAGCAAATCACTTCGGTTTTCTGGTCTAGGAGCAGTTTCCCATCAGATGAAGGGATTAAAATAGGCCACTGCAATGCAACCAGAGATTACCATACTAAGTGAAGTAAGTCAGAAAGAGAAAGACAAATACCATCTGATATCACTTATATGTGGAATCTAAAATATGGCACAAATGAACCTATCTATGACATAGGAACAGAATCAGGGACATAGAGAACAGACTGGTGGTTGCCAAGGGGGAGGTGGGTGGGAGAGGGTTGGATTGGGAGTTTGGGATTAGCAGATGCAAACTGGTATATATAGGATGGATAAACAACAAGGTCCTACCGTGTAGTGCAGGGAACTATATTCAATATCCTGTGATAAACCATAATGGAAAAGAATATGAAAATGAATGTATGTATATGTATAACTGAGTCACTTTGCTGTACAGCAGTAATTGACAAAACATTGTAATTCAGCTTTACTTCAATAAAAAATAAATTTAAGGCAGCCAAGATGACAGTGTGGGAAGACGCACAGTTAGCATCTCCCCACAGCTAGGGTGCCTGCCAGCCGCTGGTGGGGGACTCTGACGCCCAAGGACATGGGAGGAACCCCAAAGTGAACTGGTAGGATGTAGGGGGACTGAGTGGGGAGGAGAAGTGGAGGCCAGACAGGATCAGCGCCCCTGAGGCTGGGGAGATCAGGAGAGGCAGGTGGGAAGGACTCTCCAGGAAGAGCAGGAGAGAGACAGAGGGTGATCACATGGCCCACTTGGGCCGGGGAGCCTGCTGAGCTCCCCAGCTGATACTCCCACCAAAGCCCCATCCAGGCAGTGTGTGTCCTGGGGGCATAGGAAGGAGGCTGGGGAGATCAGGAGAGGTAGGCATGAGGGGCCCTCCCAGACCAGAGGAGCAGGAGAGGAGAGGAGGGCGTTTGCCCCACCCACTCTAGCCCAGGAAGCCTGCTGGGCTCCCAGGTAAGGTTCCCTGCCCTCTGAGCCCAGGGGTGGGGGGCATGCCTGGGCCTCTTCTACTCCCTGAGCCTAAGCCCTTTTCCAGCCCTATGGGTCCTGAGCATTGGCCCTGCCCACTGCTCAAACCTCGCCCTTGCTTAGGCCCCGCCCTCCACAGCCAAGGCCTTTCCCCCCTTCTTTTTTTTTTCTTTTCCCTCCTCCTCTTTTTTTTTTTTTTTTACTATTGTGGTACTGATGTACCTTCCAGTTATTGATTTATCTGTATTTTTATTTTTACATTCTTTCTAACATATCTGTTAGTTTCCTAGTCTAATTTTATTTTTTACTTTGTTATTTTTCTCTTTTTTTTTTTTTGCCACCCCACGGGGTTTGTAGGATCTTGGTTCACGAGCTGAGGGTTGGGCTAAAGCTCCTGTGATGGGAGCTCTGAGTCCAAACCACTGGACTAACAGAGAACCTCAGACCTCAGGGAATATTCATTGGAATGAAGTTTCATGGATTTCCTCATCTCAGCACCAAGACCCAGCTCTACCGAATAATCTACAAACTCCAGTGTTGGAAGCCTCCGGCCAAACAACCAGTAAGACAGGAACACAATCCCACTCATAAAAAAAAAAAGAAAACAAAAATGAGATGGCAAAAAAGTATGTCATAGATGAAAGAGCAAGGTAAAAACCTACACGACCAAATAAATGAAGAGGAAATAGGCAATCTACCTGAAAAAGAATTCAGAGTAATGATAGTAAAGATGATCCAGAATCTCAGAAATAGAAAGGAGGCACGAACTGAGAAAACACAAAAAATGATTAACAAAGACCTAGAAGAACTAAAGAACAAACAAACAGAGACGAATAACACAATGACTGAAAGGAAAATACACTAGAAGGAATCAATACCAAAATAACTGAGGCAGAAGAACAAATAAGTGAGCTGGAAGACAAAATGGTGGAAATCACTGCCAAGGAGCAGAATAAAGAAAAAAGAATGAAAAGAATTGAAGACAATCTCAGAGACCTCTGGGACAACACTAAATGCACCAATATTCGAATTATAGGGATCCCAGAAGAAGAAGAGAAAAAAAAGGGTCTGAGAAAATATTTGAAGACATTATAGTTGAAAACTTCCCTAACATGGGAAAAAAATAGTCACCCAAGTCCAGGAAGCACAGAGAGTCCCATACAGGATAAACCCTAGGAAAAACACACCAAGACACATATTAATCAAACTAACAAAAATTAAATACAAAGAAAAAATATTAAAAGCAGCAAGGGAAAAACAAAAAATAACATAAAAAGGAATTCCCATAAGGTTATCAGCTGATTTTTCAGCAGAAACTCTGCAGGCCAGAAGGGAGTGGCAGGATATACTTAAAGTGATGAAAGAAAAAAACCTACAACCAAGATTGATCTACCCAGCAAGGATCTCATTCAGATTCAATGGAGAAGTCAAAAACTCTTCACACAAGCAAAAGCTAAGAGAATTCAGCACCATCAAACCAGCTTTACAACAAATGTTAAAGAAACTTCTCTCAGTGGGAAACATAAGAGAAGAAAAAGGCCCACAAAAACAAACCCAAAACAATTAAGAAAATGGTAATAGGAACATACATATTGATAATAACCTTGAATGTAAATGGATTAAATGCCCCAACCAAAAGATACAGACTGGCTGAATGGATACAAAACAAGACCCATAGATATGCTGTCTACAAGAGACCCATTTCAGACCTAGGGACACATACAAACTGAAAGTGAAAGGATGGAAAAAGATATTCCATGCAAATGGAAATCAAAAGAAAGCTGGAGTAGCAATACTCGTATCAGATAAAATAGACTTTAAAATAAAGACTGTTATAAGACATAAGGAGGGACGCTACATAATGATTGAAGGATCAATCCAAGAAGACGATATAACAATCATAAATGTTTATGCACCCAATATAGGATCACCTCATCCATAAGGCAAATGCTAACAGCCATGAAAGGAGAAATCAACAGTAACACAATAAGAGTAGAGGACTATAACACTCCACTTACACCAATCCAAACAGAGTATACAATACATCCAACAGATTGGATGATTACAGATCATCCAAACAGAAAATAAATAAGGAAACACAAGCTTTAAATGACACAATAAACCAGATAGATGTAATTGATATTTGTAAAACATTCCACTCAAAAGTGGCAGAATACTCTTTCTTCTCAAGTGCACATGGAACATTCTCCAGGAACAGTCACAACTTAGGTCACAAATCAAGCCTCAGAAAATTTAAGAAAATTGAAATCATATCAAGCATATTTTCTGACCACAACGCTATGAGACTGAAAATCAATTACAGAAAAAAACTAAAAAACACATGGAGGCTAAACAGTGTGCTACTAAATAACCAAGAGATCACTGAAGAAATCAAAGAAGAAATTAAAAAATACATAGAAAAAAATGACAACGAAAACACGACGACCCAAAACCTATGGAATGCAGCAAAAGCAGTTCTAAGAGGGAAGTTTATAGCAATTCAATCTCACCTCAAGAAACAAGAAAAATCTCAAATAAACAATCTAGCCCTACACTTAAAACAACCAGAGAAAGAAGAACAAAGAAAACCCAAAGTCAGTAGAAGGAAAGAAATCATAAAGATCAGAGCAGAAATAAATGAAATAGAAATGAAGAAAACAACAGCAAAGATCAATAAAACTAAAAGCTGGTTCTTTGAGAAGATAAACAAAATTGATAAACCCTTAGCCAAACTCATCAAGAAAAAAAAAAAGGGAGAGCTTCCCTGGTGGTGCAGTGGTTGAGAGTCCGCCTGCCGATGCAGGGGACACGGGTTCGTGCCCCAGTCTGGGAAGACCCCACATGTCGTGGAGCGGTTAGGCCCGTGAGCCATGGCAGCTGAGCCTGCGCATCCAGAGCCTGTGTTCCGCAACGGGAGAGGCCACAACAGTGAGAGGCCCACGTACCGCAAAAAAAACAAAAGAAAAAGAAAAGAAAAAAGGGAGAAGATGCAAATCAATAAAATTAGAAATGAAAAAGGAGAAATCACAACTGACACTGCAGAAATACAAAGGATTATAAAAGACTACTACAAACAAATAAATGCCAATAAAATGGACAACCACGAAGAAATGGACAAATTCTTGGAAAGGTACAATTTTCCAAGACGGAACCAGGAAGAATTAGAAAATATAAGCAGACTTAACACAAGCAATGAAATTGAAACTGTAATTAAAAATCTTCCAACAACAAAAGTCCAGGACCAGATGGCTTCACCGGTGAATTCTATCAAACATTTAGAGAAGAGCTAACACCGATCCTTCTAAAACTCTTCCAAAAAACTGAAGAGGGAGAAACACTCCCAAATTCATTCTACGAAGCCACCATCACCCTGATACCAAAAACAGACAAAGATGTCACAAAAAAGAAAACTACAGGCCAATATCACTGATGAACATAGATGCAAAAATCCTCAACAAAATACTAGCAAACAGAATCCAACAGCACATTAAAAGGATCATACAACATGATCAAGTGGGATTTATCCCAGGGATGCAAGAGTTCTTCAATATATGCAAATCAATCAATGTGATACACCACATTAACAAATTAAGCAATAAAAACCATATGATCGTTTCAATAGATGCAGAAAAAGCTTTTGACAAAATTCAACACTCATTTATGATAAAAACTCTCCAGAAAATGGGCATAGCAGGAACCTACCTCAACATAATAAAGGCCATATATGACAAACCCACAGCAAGCATCATACTCAATGGTGAAAAACTGAAAGCATGTCCACTCTCTCCACTCTTATTCAATGTAGTTTTGGAAGTCCTAGCCACAGCAATCAGAGAAGAAAAAGAAATAAAAGGAATAAAAATTGGAAAACAAGAAGTAAAACTGTCACTGTTTGCTGATGACATGACACTATACATAGAAAATCCTAAAGATGCCACCAGAAAACTACTAGAACAAATCAATGAATTTGGTAAGGTTGCAGGATACAAAATTAATGCACAGAAATCTCTGGCATTCTTATACACCAACAACAAAAAATCAGAAAGAGAAATTAAAGACACACTCCCATTCACCACTGCAACAAAAGAATAAAATACCTAGGTATAAACCTGCCTAAGGAGGCAAAGGCTTGTACTCAGAAAACTATAAAACACTGATAAAAGAAATCAAAGATGATGTAAACAAATGGAGAAATATACCATGTTCTTGGATTGGAAGAATCAACATTGTGAAAATGACTATACTACCCAAAGCAATCCCTATCAAATTACCAATGGCATTCTTCACAGAATTAGAACAAAAAATTTTACAATTCGTATGGAAATACAAAAGACCCTGAATAGCCAAAGTAATCTTGAGAAAGAAAAAATGGAGCTGGAGGAATCAGGCTCCCCAACTTCAAACTATACTACAAAGCTACAGTAATCAAGACAGTATGGTATTGGCACAAAAACAGGAATATAGATCAATGGAACAGGATAGAAAGCCCACAGATAAACCCATGCACATATGGGCACCTAATTTATGACAAAGGAGGCAAGAACATACAATGGAGAAAAGACAGCCTCTTCAATAAGTGGTGCTGGGAAAACTGTACAGCTATATGTAAAAGAATGAAATTAGAACACTACCTAACACCATACACAAAAATAAACTCTAAATGGATTAAAGACTTAACTGTAAGACCAGACATTATAAAACTCTTAGAGGAAAACATAGGAAAAACACTCTTTGACATAAACCACAGCAAGATCTTTTTTGACCCACCTCCTAGAGTAATGGAAATAAAAACAAAAATAAATAAATGGGACTTAATTAAACTTACAAGCTTTGCACAGCAAAGGAAACAATAAACAAGACCAAAAGACAACCCTCAGAATGGGAGAAAATATTTGCAATTGAAACAACAGAAAAAGATTTAATCTCCAAAATATACAAACAGCTCATGGAGCTTAATATCAGAAAAACAAACAATCTAGTTAAAAAATGGGCGGAAGACCTAAATAGACTTTTCACCAAGGAAGCCATACAGATGGCCAGGAGGCACATGAAAAGATGCTCAACATGACTAATTATTAGAGAAATGCAAATGAAAACTACAATTAGGTATCATCTCACGCTGGTCAGAATGGCCATTATCAAAAAATCTAGAAACAATAAATGCTGGAAAAGGTGTGGTGAAAAGGGAACCCTCTTGCACTGTTGGTGGGAATGTAAATTGACACAACCACTATGGAAAACAGTATGGAGGTTCCTTAAAAAACTAAAAATAGAACTACCATATGACCCAGCAATCCCACTAGTGGGCATATACCCTGAGAAAACCATAATTCAAAAAGAGACATATAGGACTTCCCTGGTGGTGCAGTGGTTAAGAATCTGCCTGCCAATGCAGGGGACACGGGTTTGAGCCCTGGTCCAGGAAGATTCCGCATGCCACAGAGCAACTAAGCCTGTGCACCACAACTACTGAGCCTGCACTCTAGAGCCTGCCAGCCACAACTACTGAGCCTGCATGCCACAACTACTGAAGCCCACGCATCTAGAGCCCATGCTCCGCACCAAGAGAAGCCACCGCAATGAGAAGCCCAAGCACTGCAACAAAGAGTAGTCCCTACTCACTGCAACTAGAGAAATCTGCATGCAGCAATGAAGACCCAATGCAGCCAAAAATAAATTAATTAAATAAAAAAAGAGACATGTACCACAATGTTCATTGTAGCAACCTAAATGTCCATCAACAGATGAATGGATAAAGAAGATGTGGCACATATATACAATGGAATATTACTCAGCCATAAAAAGAAATGAACTTGAGTTATTTGTAGTGAGGTGGATGGACCTAGAGTCTATCATACAGAGTGAAGTAAGTCAGAAAGAGAAAAACAAATACCGTATGCTAATGCATATATATGGAATAATAAAAAAAAAAGAAATGGTATGGATGAACCTAGTTGCAGGGCAGGAATAAAGAGGTAGACATAGAGAATGGACTTGAGGATGTGGGGTGGGAGGGTGAACCTGGGGCAAAGTGAGAGTAGCATTGACATATATACACTACTGAATGTAAAATAGTGGCTGGTGGG